>NW_024070186.1:189249471-189366103 GCF_014754425.2 Oryx dammah | reverse complement strand
TTGCTGTGGACGTCTTATTCTCTCAGTTTTGGGGACTCGGACTCTGGGCATAACAAATATTCATTGGAAGGACTGATGCTGAAGCTGAAACTCCAATACTTTGGTCACCTGAGGCGAAGATCTGACTCATTGGAAAAGACCCTGATGCTGGGAAAGATTGAGGGCGGGAGGAGAAGGGGACGACAGAGGATGAGATGGGTAGATGGCATCAGTGACTCAATGGACATGAGTTTGTGTAAGCTCCGGGAGTTGGTGATGGACAGGGAGGCCTGGCATGCTGCAGTCCATGGGGTCACAAGGTTTTGGACACACTGAGCGACTGAACTGAACTGAACAGGGTTTGTTTATTTATAATTTTATTTATTTGTTTTTGGCTGTGCTGGGCTTTTCTCTAGTTGTGGTGAGCAGGAGCGCCCCTGCAGTTGCGGCGCTACGGCTTCTCACTGCAGAAGCTTCTCTTGTTGTGGGGCATGGGCTCTAGGACATGCGGGCTTCCGTAGCTTGGCTTGACGTCTCGGTAGTTATGGTCCCCTGGCTCCAGAGCACGGGCTCAGTACTTGTGGCACCCAGGCTTTGTTGCCCCGGGGCATGTGGGATCTTCCTGGACCAGGGATTGAACCTATGTCTCCTGCATTGGCTGGTGGATTCTTTATTGCTGAAAACTACAGCAACCCTCCCATTGCTTGGAAGCTATTTGATTCTCTCTCTCTTTCTCCCCCACTGCTGTGTGAGCCTTTCTCGAATGGGACCTGGATTCCCAGCGGTACATGTAGCCTGACACAGTGCCCGCATGCGAGAGGTGCTGGGTGAATGTCTGCTGAAGAACGGAAGAGAAAAAGGAATGGCTCAGAGAAGCTGTGATGGCTGGAAACTGGAGATGTTTGGCAGCGATCAGAGGAAGGAGGGCAATAAGGCGTCCTGGGGCATTCCCACTTCAAGTCATTTCTTCCTGCACTTTCCACAGCATCCTTTGAAGCCCAGCCAGTGCTTTCCTGCTGAACGCAGCCGTCCCGTCCGGAAGGTTCGTTGCATGCAGATCTGAGCAGGAGCTGATTCAGTGCAAACGCCTCTGCTGCTGGACACCCACAGCCAGCTGCCCACGGACACTGGCAGCTGTTTCAGTTTTCTCTGCCAGCGGGAGCTTTGGTGTGCTTTTTCTCCCTGCACGTCTGCGGCAATGAGCAGTGTAATGAAAGCCAGGGAGACACGGCCAGGAGGAAGTTGTATCATCAAAATCCATGGCTTTAGTCAGGGCTCTCAGGAGTAAGAGGGAGCAGATCACGGGGGATTTAGTCCAAGAAAGCCAGCTTGAAGCGCTTCTAAAAGCTGCCTGCGGCCAAGAGGGCTTGGAATGGCACCTTCGTGAGCCCACTGAGTGATTCGTTGTCAAATCAGAATTTCATAGCTGTGAGGGCTTGGCATGCATGCATGCTCAGTCATGTCCAACTCTTTGTGACCCCACGGACTGTAGCCTGCAAGGCTCCTCTGTCCACGGGATTTCCCAGGCAAGAATGCTGGAGAGGATTGCCATTTCCTCCTCAAGAGGATCTTCCCAACCCAGGGATCAAACCCTTGTCTCTTACGTGTCTTACACTGGCAGGCAGATTCTTTACCACTGAGCCAGCTGGGAAGGGAGGGGCAATAGAGCTCATCTCAATGGAACACTTGTCATGTTGTAGATAGGAAACAGATGTAGGAAGGAGGAGAAACTGATTTAAATAGAATTGATTCACTGATCTGTGAGAATTAGAAAAATGTATGCCCTCCAGGCAGACAGCCCCAAGCCAGGGGCAAAGGTTGAAGAGCAGAATGCAAGCTGACTCTCAGCCCCTACCTGTCCCCTGGGATAGGTGACTTTGTGCAGTGAACAACCCACACAACTGCACGTGCAGACCTTGACATCAAAGTCACACAGTCACTTGTCACTTAATGATGAAGGTAAAATCAGAGCCTACTACCTACTGCTCTGTAGATAGTTGATTTTGAAAAGCAGCCTTTACACTCACTGTTTATGTGGGGTTTGGGGTCTGGGTTTAACTAAGCAAGGAGCAGCCTTGGGTCTGGTTTCTGAAGCCAGACTAACTGGGTTCTCATCCCAGTCTTGCCCCTTCTCACCTGTGTGGACTTGGCGAGGTGTCTCCACCTTGTCATCTGTAAAATGGAACGAAGAATAGTCTCTACCCTGTGATTTACTTGTGAAAATTCAGTGAATTCCGATATATAGAATGTATAGAAAAGTACACAGTGAGTCCTGCGTAGATGTTGTAATTGTTATTCTACTCCTGGGCATAACAGCCACATATTTGGACAGCCCTCTTGACACCCACGTCTCTGAAGTCCCTGGATTTCATGACAGCTTTGTGGGAGAGATACTGACCTCCGTCTTTCATTTGGTGGACCTGGGCTCACAGAGGCTCATGGAGTCCGTTGCCCCTGATCCCGCCCTCGCAGGGGAGCTGAGCTGGAATCTTATGCTCCAGAACTTGCCCTATAATTTCCTGATCAGTTCAAGTATTAATAGGGACACTTGGGCCTCTCAGCGGACTGGTAGCATCTTCTGTAGGTGCTGAAGTTTCTACATGTTGCAGATCCTCCCAAGTGACACTTGGAACAAATGTCAAAGTTTTCAACACTTGCAGAAGAGAGGGCAAGGCTGGCAGAAGTCACTTTCTCAACCACAAACCCTGGGGTACGAGACTCATGCCTGGCAAAGCTGCACTATTGGGGCTTTGTCTTCGGTGCTCTCTTGCTCCCTCCTGGCTGCCTCTCCCCAACACTCAGGTCTTGGTTCTGCCCCAGCCCTCTGACCCACCATGCGCTCCCCACTCTCCACTGGGCTCCATCCGTAACTTACGCTTTCATCCTCTGGACAGGCTGGTCTTTCACAGAGCAAATGTTTTTAATTTCGATGAGGTCTCATTTATCAAGTTTTTTTTTTTTTTTCTTTTATGGATTGTGCTTTTATGTCATGTGCAAAAACTCTTCACCAAGCCCTAGGTCCCGAAGATCTTCTACGTTTTCTTCTAAAAGTTTGAGAACTTGCTGTTTTACATTCAAGTCTGCGATCTATTCTGAGTTATTTTTTGTTTCCGATTGGAGGCTTAGGTTGAGCTTTACGGGTTTGCTTATAGGCATCCAGTTTGTCTGGCACCACTGATTGAAAAGATTATCTTCCTTCCGTTGAACTGCTTTTACTCCTTTGTGAAAAATCAGTTGGCCGTAGTTCTGTGGGTCCCTTTATGGATCCTCTGCGCCGCTTCACTGATCTGTGTGCTGGTCCCTCCTCTACCGTCACACGGTCTTGAATGCTGTAAGTATAGAGACAGTAAGGCTGCCAAGACTGATTCCTTCCATTTTGTTTCTCTAGTCTACTTCCTTTGCCTTTCCACATATTTAAGAAAAAATTTGTCTATTTCTGCAAAAACTCTTGCTGGGTTTTGATAGGAATTGCACTGAAGCCACTAGAGCAACTTGGTGGCTCTCACAGCAGTGGGGAATAGAAATATATAGGTCAATATACAAATCAATTTGGATTCCTCTTCTGGGCCAGGAATATTACTATGTATCATTTCAAAACCAAGGTGGCACAGTGGTTAAGAATCCACCTGTCAGTGCAGGAGAAGCAAGAGATGCAGGTTCGATCCTTGAGTCAGAAAGATCCCCCGAAGGAGGAAATGGCAACCCACTCCAGTTTTCTTACTGGAAAATTCCTTGGACAGAAGAGCCTGGCAGGCTACAGTCCATGGGCTTGGAAACAGTTAGACACAACTGAGGATACACACACACACATACCCCACTTTGCATGGATAACCTTATCCCTGGTTGGCAACCAACCAGAGGGAAGGGTTGGCTTGCTTAAGGTCACATCGCTGGTAGAGAACAGACTGATGTTTTAAATGCAGGTCCCCCAGACTCGTTTTTCACTGCAGTGTTTTGGGCCACTGGCTCCCCCCAGCTCCCTACCCTTTTCTCCTGTTGCCTTCCTGTCTGAAAGATATTTGTCCTGTTCTGTCAAACTCAGGCCCTCTGCTCTCTGGAAACAAGCAATTGTCAGGAAGACAGCCTTCCTCGGAGGGTCATAACTACACAGCAAGAAGCAAAGCGGCCCCTCAAGAATATGTTTTGTTCACAGGAACCTTTTCTTCTTATGGATTCTGCTATTAACACTTCGAGCGAGTTTTCCTCTGGGGGGGCATTTGTCATGGAACAGATCTTCCTTGGAATAGATCTTCTTTTGGAGCGCTGTCACAGCCTGGGAGGATGCCTGCCACTCCTCAGGCATCTGTCTTCCTGAGCCTGGCCCTTCTCATCGGTCTGGGGTTCCACACCCTCTTTCCATGGAGTTACTAGTCTGTGGATTAAACGCAGGACTGCTGTGAATGGTGCAGAAAAATGAGGCAGGGGACTTGTCTTCAGCTTGGGATGGGCGAGCAGGACCTGAGGCTCTCCCTCTCAGATCACCCCTTGCTTTGGCTGCATCTTCTTTCCACACCCATCTTTCTGTTTCCTGGGACTTAGGAAAGATGGGGCCAGAGGGGGCGGGGCTGGAGGAGAGAAGCAGAGGGATGAGGAGGAGGGATGGAGCTTTGGATGCTTTCCACTATGAGCTGTCTTCTCCTTAGTCCTCCGCTGGACCTGTCCCCCATCCCCAAGTTCCTCGCCTGCTCCCCATTCACGTCACTCTGCTCTGAGATCACTCACTGAAACCAACCGGGTGTCCCGCTACTCGGTCCAGTTCTGACACCGACTACCTGGATTTAGCACAGACCCTGCCGCTTAAGAGTTCAGTCTGAGAGACTAGCCCCCTTGACTCCAGACACTGACTACAAGTCTCCAGTATCCTCAAGCCGTTCATCCTGCTGGGGCTTGGTGACTACAATTCTTGGGTTCCCACACCCCCTGTTAGGTTCGAGAATTTGCCAGAACAACCCTCAGAACCGAGGAAAGCACCATACTTATTTTTAAAATTTATTTGTGATTGGAGGATAATTGTGTCACAACGTTGTGTTGGGTTCTGCCGTCCAATAGCGTGAATCAGCCACAAATATGCATATGTCCCCTCCCTCTTGAACTTCCCTCCCCTCAGCCCACCCCGTAGGTTATCACAAAGCACCAGGCTGAGAGTGCTCTTGCCTGGAAAATCCCACGGACGGAGGAGCCTGGTAGGCTGCAGTCCATAGGGTCGCTAAGAATCAGACACGACTGAGCATCTTCACTTTCACTTTTCACGTTCATGCATTGGAGAAGGAAATGGCAACCCACTCCAGTGTTCCTGCCTGGAGAATCCCAGGGACAGGGGAGCCTGATAGGCTGCCGTCTATGGGGTCGCACAGAGTCGGACACGCCTGAAACGACTTAGCAGAGCTCTCTGTGCTATACAGCAACCTCCCACTAGCTATCTATTTTACATATGGTAGTATATATATATGTCAACGCTACTCTCCCAGTTTGCCCCACTCTCTTCCCCTGCTGTGTCCACAAGTCCATTCTGTGTGTCCCCGTCTCTATTCCTGCCCTGCAAATAGGTTTATCAGTACCATTTTTCTAGATTCCATATATATATGTTAATATATGATATTTGTTCTTGTCTTTTTCGATTCACTTCGCTCTGTATTACAGGTGCTAGGTTCATCCACCTCAGTTCACCTGACTCAAAGTCATTCCTTTTAATGGCTGAGTAATAGTCCACTGTGTATATGTACCACATCTTCCTTATCCGTTCATGTCAGTGGACATCTAGGTTGCCTCCTTGTCCTGGCTATTGTAGACAGGGAAAGCCCTATACTCGTGATGGTAGTTTTATTAGGAAGAATCCAGCTCAGAAACAGCCACATGGAAGAGGTGCAGAGGGCCAGGGATGGGAGGGGCCCAGAACTTCTGAGTCTTCTCCTACGGAGCCACTTCCATAGCCTGGGACCTACACACCAATCTGGAAGCTCTCTCAGCCTCATTGTTTCTGAGTTTTTATCTGAATTTTCATCACTAGGCATAATTCCCACATAATGGAACTCAATCTCCAGCCCTTCTCACCTCCCTAGAAGTCAAGTTGGAACTTCCAGCCCCACCCTCTAATCGAATTGCTTTTTCTGGAGCTCAACCCCCAGTCCTGAAGCTACCCAAGGGACTCAGCCATGGGTCAGAGGGGACACACTTATCATTCAGGAAATTTCAAGAGTTTTGAAGGCTCCTCAGCGAGGAGCTGAGAATAAAGATCACAGATATTTTTTTATTCAGCCACAGTTGACAGATCTCATTCTTGCTTTCATCCTAGTGGTTTGGGTTCGGGCTTGATCGTTCCCACCGGAAAGCACACTGTCACCATCTTCACCACCACGGCCACCACTGGAGACTCGCTTCATACAATTGCTTCCGTGTGAAGTTTTCCAGACCCTATGCCATTTAATTCCTGAGATGACCTCATGAGATGAGGATTCCACTGATTTTGTAGTTGTGGAAGCTGACTCTCCCAAGGGCATACAGCCAGTGAAAGGTGGAGCTGGGCCAAGCCATTTTGAGTCCAAAGGCTTAATTCTTTATCTCTGTAGATCCCGCTTCCTATGTTTTTCCTTTCAAGGGTCACTGCAGACCTTTAAAAGGACACTTTGAATGAGTTTTCCTGGATCCACATCCCTAATCCCGCAGAGATGGCTGAGCCATGGATAAGATAGGACAGGTGGTGCCGTGGAGTGTCCCTTCAAGCTGGGGACAGAGTGTTTCTGGCTCTTCTAGTTGTTTTGGTGGATGAGGAAGCCCTTGCCTGGGGCCTGCCTAGGGTTCTGAGTGAGTTATGGTTTTGGGGACCCTGCTTCTGGGAACTCAGACCTATTTCTCTTAGGATCTGAGGGGCAGCCATGAGGTCTCTGATTAACAGGTCTGGGTTAACAGCTGGGCAGGGTCAGACCCACATCTCTTACCATCCTTGGGGACAGCATGGGTCTCGTGATGTGGTTTGGGTAACCCCGTCTCCAAGCCCAAATATCTCACATACCACTCCCTTGAGGCTTCAAACTCCTTTCATCTGGGGATGAATTGTTTTGTTCCCTAGGAGGTTAGGTGGAAAAAGGCAGGAGACTGGGTCATACTCAAGGGCAGTTGTCCAGAAGCAGATGTTTTATTCATTCCGTCATTTTTTTGTTCACTCACAAACTCATCCATCCATCCACGCATGCATCCATTCATGTCTCAAGCCATCATCCATCCGTTCACCCATCCATCCATCCATCTATCTGTCGTCCATCCATCCACCCAGCCAGTCATCCGGCTAGGATTTATTGTACTCCTTGTGCGCAGCAGGCCCCGTGTCTGTAGTGACATGAAGGAAGAGCAGAAGAGTCCCTGCTCGCTCAGAGATCAGACTCAGGAGGGCAGGTAAGACCTTATCCATTCTAGGGCAGGTCCCTGCCGTGCAGTTTCACACTTGGGACCTCTGAGTCCTGCCGTGAGGGGCGGCTGCTCCACGTGTTCCACTGCCACTGCTGAACCACCAGGGAAGTCCCCTGTCTTCCTCTTATAACAACTGGGATTACAGTGGACCAGCAGATGATCCAGAATCATCCCCACTGCAAGATCCTTAACTTAATCACACCTGCAAAGTTCCCTTTGCCCCATAAGATGACATATTCATAGGCTGTGGGGATTCAGATGGGGACATCTTTGTGGGACTGTTATTCTGTCTCCCGTACATGGCATGGCTCCAACTGAGGGTTTAGAGAGCCTGGGAAAAGTTCAAGGAACTGCTGTAGGACAATCAATTAGGGCATTAGTGGTGCAGGGATGGCAAATAAATTTTCTCCTGTGGGCCTATTCCAGCAGTCGGCAGTGGTTTCCTGGAGCCCTGGGTTGGTGAGTCTGAACTTAATGGGAAAGAGTCTCAAGTGGATTAGCAATGTCTGCCATGGAGTTGGAAATAGGAGGCGGCAGTATGCCTGCTGGCTATTTGCCCTCCTGACTATATTTCAAACCTTTCAATTTCCACATCAAGATAAACAGGCTTGGAAAGGCTCATCTGAGGTGCCCTAGCTAGAGGCAAAGCTGGGCCTAGAAGTCAGGCCTCCTGATCCAGGTTCAAGTGCAGCCAGTTGAAGGACTGGCTTATAACATAATCTTCAAGGCAATGAATTGAGTCAAGTAGTGCCCAGATGGCTGGGAAGAGGGTAGAAGGGCTCTGGATAAAGAGTGAGACGGTGACACTGAGCTTGCCTAGGAATATAGCAAGGGGACTGTCACCAGAGTGAGTGAACATGGGCTAAGATTGGGGCAAAAGTGATTGAAGTGAGCTAAAGGTTTGAAATCCCGGGGGCCATCTGCAGCTGTAGGATAAAGTATGTGGAAGGTCAGAGAAGATAATGTCTGAGCTGGAGACTGAAGTTCAAGTTCCAGGTACCGGAAGTCAAGCTCAGGAGTGGAATCTGGGAAGAACCTCAAGACAGAGATGGGTAAGACTAGTTCTCCGGCCAAAAACGTTTTGTCTTGCTTGATTTCTGTAATCGATTGGTAGTGGCAACCTGGAGCACTGAGGAATGTGATTCTGAGGCTATATCTTAGTTTAGAGAGAAAAAGTTCATGATTGATTAGTGATGCCTGGCATGGGTACCAGAATGGATAAGGTGATACGTATGCAAGATGTTTTCCATTTCCACATAACACTTTGTTTTCCAGATGAAGCCAGGTCATCAAGAGCCTTGAAGGCAGACTGGAAAGCAAAGAGAGTCACAGAGGGCTAAATACTCCTCTAATAGCTGAACAGATCCCGATGCTGGGAAAGATTGAGGGCAGGAGGAGAAGGGGACGACAGAGAATGAGATGGTTGGATGGCATCACCGACTCAATGGTCATGGTTTGGGTGAACTCTGGGAGTTGGTGATGGACAGGGAGGCCTGGCGTGCTGCAGTTCATGGGGTTGCAAAGAGTTGGACATAACTGAGCGACTGAACTGAACTGAACAGCTGAAAGAAGGTGGACCATCTGGTCCTATAGCAGCCTAGAGGGGTGGAGGAGACTAAGCTGTTTGTAACAACTCAGAGTCAACATTCACTCTCTGATGGAGAGGCGTCCTCTTTACCACAAAGTGATCAGCCCAGAGATATTGACTCTCACATAGTGAATGTTTGTTGAATAAATGCATCAGTTTAGTTCAGTTCAGTTCAGTCACTCAGTCGTGTCCGACTCTTTGCGACCCCATGAATTGCAGCATGCCAGGCCTCCCTGTCCATCACCAACTCCTGGATTTCACTCAGACTCACATCCATCGAGTCAGTGATGCCATCCAGCCATCTCATCCTCTGTTGTCCCCTTCTCCTGCCCCCAACCCCTCCCAGCATCAGAGTCTTTTCCAATGAGTCAACTCTTCGCATGAGGTGGCCAAAGTACTGGAGTTTCAGCTTTAGTATCATTCCTTCCAAAGAAATCCCAGGGCTGATCTCCTTCAGAATGGACTGGTTGGATGAATACATTTATTCCCTGCAAACTCAGCTCTATATTTCATGGGCACAGATATATAATCCTGAACCTGCAGTTCTAGGGAGGGTGGAATCCTAAGGGCAGATCAGTATTCTTGTTAAGAACCATGAGAAAAATTAGAAAAAATACAAAAGCTTCTGTTTAAAGGCAAAAGCACTGTGGAAGCAACAAGGACCAGAGCGGGGACTTCCTTGGTGGTCCTGTGGCCAAGACTCCGTACTCCCAGTGCAGGGGGCCTGGGTTCAGTCTGTGGTCAGGGAACTGGATCCCATCTGCCGGAACTAAGAGTTGGAATGCTACAGGGACGATCAAAAGATACCACGTGGTGAGTTCTTATGCTGTAAATAAAGATCCTGCATGCCGCAACAAAGCTCAGAGATCCCTTGTGCAGCAATTAAGACCCAATACAGCCAAATAAAAACAAACAAATAAAGTAACCATTAAAACAAAACAAACACCCAAGGACCAGAGGGGCTAAGAATTTGGAGTGGGGAGATGGCAGGGAGGTGAGCTAATGACCTGTAGCTGTTATTTCCCTGAGGACATTTGCCAATTTTGGGTTCAGGCAAGAAGCTGATAATTCCAGGCTTTGCTGCTGGGGGCAGAGAAACCAAGAGGTCCATCACCTCTGTCTACAAAGCCCATTTCCTCTCAAGTCAGATGGGAGAAGAGTGGGCCTGGCAGCAGGGCGGGGGGTGGGGGGCGGGTAGGGAGGCTCAAGAGGGAGAGGATGTATGTATACTTATAGCTGATTCATGCTGTTGTATGGAAGAAATCAACAGAGCATTGTAAAGCAATTATCCTCCAATTTAAAAAAAAAAAAAAAAGTGGGCCTGGGGATTTTGCTCAGTGACCAGCATGTAAGTGGACCTTCAACCAGTGCTGAAATGGGGAACACTAGAGCTTGACCTGTCCTCTCGGGCCTCCTGTTTCTTTTAGGTTTCACTTGGCTTCAAACTTTGGAGTTTTTCTAGAAAAAGTGCCACATGATTTGCTTTTCTTTCCTTCCCTTTTTTTTTTTTTTTTAAAGTTAAGATGAATTAAAGATTCATGTTGTTTAGAGGAGTATTTTGAGAGAATTTCACAACATCCCCAGGAGATAATTGGTGTCTCCCCAGGGAATCACCAGGCGCAGGCTGGGAATGATGGTGTAAATCACTTGAGTGCCAACAGCAGTTTTAATTAAGTTTTTCCAGAATCAGATGCTTATTTCACTGAGAAGTGCTGGGCCTTGTTGACAAGTGACACATAACATTTCATTCTCCAGGGATTTTTTTATCATCAGAAAATGTCCTGGTGGAGACCTGGTCTCCACATTAATTAACCAACCAGTCAATCAAGGGCTGGTTCTGGGCCCGTGGGGGATACAGAGAGGGCAACAGCTGGCCTGAGCTTCCAGGAGGGGCAGGAAGCAAGAAGCCTCCTGTGTGCTCAGGCCTAGGTCCTTGTACAACTCTCCTCATCTGGGAGGGAGGTACCAGTATCCCCATTTGGCAGAGGAGAAGACCAAGGCTCCAGAATCCTCAGCGATTAGAATGCTCTCACACAGCCTGTAAACAGGCAAAGCAAGCACCAACCCTGGATCTTCTTGCTTCCTGGGGGGCAGGGAGTATATTTCCCACTATCTCACCATCACCCTGGGCTCCTCAAAAGGTTTCTGATCCAGCTGGCAATGTAAGAGCCCAATGCAGCAGAAACAAGCTTTAGGGCCCCTGATCATTATTATTAGCTCTGATCGCCCAATTCAGAGACCTCCTTCCCCCAGGCTCCCCGAGCCCCACAGGGAAGGGACGAGGAAGCTGCAGGTTAAATTAGAAGGAAATGAGGGCAGGGGAGATGGTATTTTGCTTAGGTCTCTCTCTCTCTTTTGTAGATGGATGGCTGGAAAGGCACAGGGCAGGGAGGCTGGAGATGTGAGTTCTAGTCCCAGGATCTTGACTGGACCCCCTCCTCATCTCAGAGCTTCTGAAACAGGAGACATCCCCAAGCATCCTCTTCTTGGGAGAGACTGGGGTCTCCTCTTCGAGGAACTCTCTTTAGCCTGTTAGTATCACCGACCCCATTGGAAATGACACTGCCCAAGCCCAGCCTCCAGATATGATCGTGACCCCTGCTTGTGTGATGTGGCCCTGACGTCTCCTGCTGTTCCTTCACCCCGTTTGCAGTTTGAATGGGGCCATCCAGGAAATGCTGGCACCTCGGCTCAGAGTCTTTGATGCTGGTTGGGCATTCGGAGCGCTTGGGGCGTGGCTTAATCATAGATGCACATGTTTCCTGAGTCTGGGGCTGAGTTTCGTGGCCCACTGTGCTCCGTTTTCTCCCTCCTGGAGAGTAGTACGTGGACTGTGGGTGTCTGAATAGTCAGGAGATGGAGCATCCTTGGCGCTTCCTCTCTCTTACATCAGCCCCAAACCAGAGTCCCTCACTGGGCGCCCTGTCGGGGAGAAGGCGCCCAGGGCCACAGGGAAAGGATGGAGGGCCTTTTGAACAAACTACTTGCTAGAGGGCCCACCGCCGTGTTTCCTCTGGGAGAACGGCTCCTCCCCCTTCCCCCGTGGGTTTTGGTAGGATCACAGACGTGTCATTTCCACCTCCATCAAGGCCCACCTAAACAGCAGTGGCGCAAATGTGACCCAAGCCTGTGCTGTGCTGTGCTCAGGCGCTCAGTTGTGTCTTGACTCTTTGCGACACCATGGACGGTAGCCCGCCTGGTTCCTCTGTCCATGGGGATTCTCCAGGCAAGAATACTGGAGTGGGTTGCCTAGACCTCCTCCAGGGGATCTTCCCAACCCAGGGATTGAACCAAGGTCTCCCGCATAGCAGGTGGATTCTTTACCGACTGAGCTCCCAGGGAAGCCCAACCATAATATTGCATCTGTTCTTAGTAGTGATTGGCCCAGGAGATGGGGGGGGGGGGTGCAGAAGAACCAATAAGAACCCCTCTCTCATACAGAGCCAGACCACAGCTCTGTGTGTTTGTTTGGGTTTTTTGTTTGGCGATCATCTTGCTTGGCTGAATGGGAAAGGTTAGTCTACCTAGTAGAAGAGAGAGCAGACACCTGCACAGAGGCATACAGACCTGAAAAATAGATAATAGGAAGATGGTAGATAGATGAGGGATTTCCGGCTCCATTACCTGAGCCCCTGAGCTTTCTATCCATGAAGCCAGGGGCTGCTGTTCACGCTCTGGCCGTCTGCCCTGTGAAATGACGCGGCCTTTGGCTTCTGTCACCTGCCACGGGAAGAACCTTCCCTTCACCCCAGCCCATCCACTGTCCTTACTGCCCTAGACCTCGGCCTCCTGACAATAAGGAGTTTCTAGGTGTTTTCTGCTGGCCCTTCCCACAAAGACTGTCATGCCTTTCAACTGCTTACCCTGAAGAATTGCAGCTCAAGCCACCAAATGTTCTTAACAAAAGTGTTGATAACATAACAGCTTTCCAAGTAAATCCAGAGCCTTCTGTTTCCAAGGGATGGTTAGTGGAGGGGGTGGGGAGGGGCCGGTGTGCTGTTGGGGGAGAGAGAGGCAAATTACTTTTGTTCACCGCAGGACCTGTTCCGGGTTTGCCCGCCTCCCCAGGTGTTCTGCTGACTGGAGAATCTTCCAGCAGGGCCGGCTTCCAGGCGGGTGACCATCAGATTCAAATCACTTCTGCTCCCCAGCTCAGCACTGAGGCCCAGGTGCCTGCTGGATTCAGAACGCGGCTGCTCCTTCCTTCAAGAAATCTCTACTTAGCACAGCCAGGGCCCGTACAGTTGTCATTAGGAGGTATAAAACCCTAATTTATATTGCTGGGAGGGTAATTTATACACTAATGTAAATTTCTTTTACTGCTGATTTTTGAGCAACTGATGTGCAATTATTTCCAGCTCCCCTTCCAGTGCAATTCTAAAACGACGGCTGCTAATACCTTAATATTCTTTATGATTGCCAGAGATGATATTTTTCCCGGATCAAATGTATCCAGTGGGGTTTGACATAATTGGGTTAAAGATTTCTTTTTCTGAAGCTTGAAGACTTGTTAGGCTTATCTGGGCTGGGGGAGATGGTGGCAGAGGCTTTTGTTTGTGTTCTGCTGGTCTCCCAGCCTGGTCCTTTGTCTTTTACGAAACCACAGGTCTCTCCCGCGTGCCTACTGTGTGCTTGGCTCAGAAGGGTGTGTGCTATACAGAAGGTGGTGTGAGAAGAAAAGAAGTTATATGCTAGCAGGTCACTGCAGGATAAACTCGCTCGGGGGAGAAGGGTTTTGGTTAGGAACACACAAGGGCACGCCTGGCTGACCTCCGTGTAATGAGTCGCCATGCGTGAAACTTGAATGGTGGTGTTGCAGGCATCACTGTCAGCTGGTGACCTTCACAGTATGTTTGGAGGGGTCTGGCTGTGCCCAGAGGTGGGTTTCATCTCCAGATCAAGAGATGACGGTGTTTTCACCATGTATCTCTCTCCTTGGCCCTCCCATGAGCAGCTGAGCATTGGCCAGATTGAGACCAGAGACCACAGACTTTTTTAAAAAAAATATATTTATTTAATTTATTTGGCTGTGCTGGGTCTTCGTCGCAGCACACAAGATTTTCAGTCTTCGTGGCGGCACACGGGGTCTTTAGTTGAGGCATGTGGGATCTAGTTCCCTAGCCAGGGATCGAACCCAGGCCCCCTGAATTGGGAGCATGGAGTCGTAGTCACTGGACCACCAGGGAAGACCCCCCTGACCACAGGCCTTTTAATGTCTCTCCCGAAGTGGTGCTCTGGCCTCTGTACCATGCCGTCCCCTTCTGGATAATTAACACCCATCCTAAGACCATGATTGGCACCAATCTCAACTACCACCAAGCAAGCGTTGGCTTTTATCCTCCATTTTCCTTTCATGCCTAGTTGGGGTCTTCCGGAAAATCCTCTTGGCCTTTTAAAAACTGAGACCATTTTGAGAATGTACTTAAATCCATTGGATTGTACTTCAAAATAGTTAAAATGGTAAGTTTTACTTTGTGGGTGTGGTGGAAAGCATGTGGACTCAGTCGTGTCCGACTCTCTGTGACCCTATGGCATTAGTCCCAGGCGGGAACAATCCAAGCCAGGGCGTGGCTCACTCCTCAGCCATTCCTGCTGAAACAGAGCAGCACCCTAGAGTCCTTGCCCCCATGTCCTCAGCCTGCCTTTTGCCTGCGGAAAAAACTTTAGCCAAAGAGTGAGTTTAATCAGAGAAATGAGAAATGCAGAAACAAAGGAAGCAGTTAAAGGAGACCCAGTGATAATCCTATGGTCATTAGGCATAGTCAAGGGCCTTGATTTCGTTCTCGAGGGATATAGATAATACTCTGACCATATCCTGTGAGCTGTCTCGTAGATACTGAAACCCCCACCAGGTGGGAGAAGTTAACTCCATGATGATCAGCCTGTGTAGACACAGGCTGCCACAGTTCTGAGAATTGGCCTCAAAGAAATGGAAACAAACCGACCCTGGAACTGAAGAGTAGCGGTCCCTAAAACCACCAAGATGACATTGGTCAGACCACTGATGACCAACCTGAAGATGATTGCCAGAGCTGACTGTACTGTTTCTGCACATGGCCCCCTCCCTCTGTCTATAAAAGCTCTTGCCCACTGCTTGTCCGGGGCGGGGGAGTTGATCTTTGGACAGGGGTCTTCCCTGTCCGGTTGCTGGCATCCAAAATAAAGCAAACTTTCCTTTCCACCACCTTGGCCTCTTTATTGGTTTTTGAATGTCAAGCAGCCTGGAGCCCACCTTTCAGTAACACTAAGTGTTAGTCGCTCAGTCCTGCCCGACTCTTTGTGACCCCATGAACTGCAGCCCACCAGGCTCCTCTGTCCATGGGATTTTCCAGGCAAGGATACTGGAGTGGGTTGCCATTTCCTTCTCCAGGGGATCTTCCCAACCCAGGGATCGAACCGGGTCTCCTGCACTGCAGGCAGATTCTTCACCGACTGAGCTATAAGTGAAGCCGAAGCAATGCTACCCTCTTCCTTCGTGCTTACAGGTCCCAGCTTTGCTCCACGTTTAGGCAGGCAGCGATGTGTCCAGAGAAGGTAAGAGAATGAGCCTCAAGTTCCCTAGATCAGGCAAACACACATCTGAGAATTTGTGTTTTGAACTCAGTCTCTCTCCAGAGTCTGTGCTCCTCTATGATACTTCCATATATGGATGTGAGAGTTGGACCGTGAAAAAGGCTGAGCGCCGAAGAATTGATGCTTTTGAACTGTGGTGTTGGAGAAGACTCTTGAGAGTCCCTTGGACTGCAAGGAGATCCAACCAGTCCATTCTGAAGGAGATCAGCCCTGGGATTTCTTTGGAAGGAATGATGCTAAAGCTGAAACTCCAGTACTTTGGCCACCTCATACGAAGAGTTGACTCATTGGAAAAGACTCTGATGCTGGGAGGGATTGGGGGCAGGAGGAGAAGTGGACGACCGAGGATGAGATGGCTGGATGGCACCACTGACTCGATGGATGTGAGTCTGAGTGAACTCCGGGAGTTGGTGATGGACAGGGAGGCTTGGCGTGCTGCAATTCATGGGGTCACAAAGAGATGGACACGACTGAGCAACTGAACTGAACTAAACTGAACTGAACTGAACTGAACCAAACTACCGAATGAATGATCTCATTTCATGGTTTCTCATCTGAGACTTCAGGAAGGACTCTTAAGCAATGCCCAAATAAGTTACACATCTCTCAAAATCAGGGAGATGATCTTTTCATGTAGCCCCAAATTCAGCACACTTTCCTTGGAATGTTCCACGGCAGCCCCAGGGCTCAGCAGAAGAGGTGGGGGTGAGTCTGCATATGTATGGACCCAGGTTGAGATAAGGAAGGGATGGTTTTAGTACCTGTGGGTGAGACTGGTCTCACCACCTCTATCCCCATCATCCTGTGTTGTAAAGACACCTCACCTCTGTCACCTTCCCATCCAGACCTTTGTCACGACAAGCCCAAGTTCATGGTCTCCTGCAGGCAGTAACTCAGAAAGCTAGGAGCCCTTCCTGGATCACTTTCCTGATTTGATATGGAGAGCAAATGTTTTCAAAGGGAGTACTTTTATGGGCTTCCCTGGTGGCTCAGATGGTAAAGACTCTGCCTGCAGTGTGGGAGATCTGGGTTCAATCCCTGCATTGGGAAGATCCCCTGGAAGAGGGCATGGCAACCCACTCCAGTGTTCTTGCCTGGAGAATCTCCATAGATAGAGGCATCTGGCGGGCTATAGTCCATGGGGTTGCAAAGAGCTGGACATGACTGAGGGACTAACACACACACTTTTATGTTATCAGCAGTGGCCCCAGCCCCCATCAGACAGTGTGTGAGTCAATGTGGAGGGTCAAAGCCCCTTCTATGGTGTAGACAAAGGTGCTATGAGTAGGAAGAACCCAGAGACATCCTGAGACATTGCAGGGCTGTGTCACCATGATTCAACTCTGCTTAGCTCTGTGACTTTGGACAGGTTTCTTAAACTCTGTGAGCCTCATTTACAAGGTAGAATTGTTCTTACCACACAGAATTAACAAAGCTAATATCGAATGATACAAATGACCTAGCACAGCTACTGATTCATGCCAGGTGTACCCCAAGCAGTGGTCCTCTTTCTTTTTGCATGGGGGACATTTGAGTGGCAGAGGTAGAGGGGTGGCAGGGCACACAAGTAGACGACATCTCCCAGCCTCCCTCGGAGGTAGGTGGGGTCATGTGACTGAGTTCCCACCAACACAGTTCAGTTCCGTCGCTCAGTCACGCCCGACTCTTGGCGACCCCATGGACTGCAGCACGCCAGGCCTCCCTGTCCATCACCAACTCCTGGAGCTAACTCAAACTCATGGCCATTGAGTCAGTGATGCCACCCAACCAAGGGGATGTCTGCCTCCCCTGCCCTCAATCTTTCCCAACATCAGGGTCTTTTTCAATGAGTCAGTTCTTCGCATCAGGTGGCCAAAGTATTGGAGTTTCAGCTTCAGCATCAGTCCTTCCAGTGAATATTCAGGACTGATTTCCTTTAGGATTGACTGGTTGGATCTCCTTGCAGTCCAAGGGACTCTCAAGAGTCTTCTCCAACACCACAGTTCAAAAGCATCAATTCTTTGGTGCTCAGTTTTTTTATAGTCCAACTCTCACATCGGTACATGACTACTGGAAAAACTATAGCTTTGACTAGATGGACCTTTGTTGGCAAAGTAATGTCTCTGCTTTTTAATATGCTGTCTAGGTTGGTCAGAGCTTTTCTTCCAAGGAGCAGGCAGTCTTTTAATTTCCTGGCTGCAGTCACCATCTGCAGTCATTTTGGAGCCCAAGAAAATAAAGTCTGTCACTGTTTCCATTGCTTTCCCATCTATTTGCCATGAAGTGATGGGACTGGTTGCCATGATCTTCATTTTTTGAATGCTGAGTTTTAAGCCAATGTTTTCACTCTCCTCTTTCAGTTTCATCAAGAGGCTCTTCAGTTCCTCTTTGCTTTCTGCCGTAAGGGTGGTGTCATTTGCATATCTGAGGTTATTGATATTTATCCTGGCAATCTTGATTCCAGCTTGTGGTTCAGCCAGCCTGGCATTTTGCATGATGTACTCTGCATATAAGTTAAATAAGCAGGGTGACAGTGTACAGCCTTAATGTACTCCTTTCCCAATTTGGAACCAGTCTGTTGTTCCATGTCTGGTTCTAACTGTTGTTTCTTTTTTTTCCCCAGATGTTCAACTTGGATTTATTTTTTATTTTTTAATTTAAATTTATTTATTTTTTATTTTATTTTACAATTCTGTATTGGTTTTGCCATACATTGACATGAAACCACCACGGGTGTACATGCGTTCCCAAACCTGAACCCCCCTCCCACCCCCCTCCCCACAACATCTCTCTGGGTCATCCCCGTGTACCAGCCCCAAGCGTGCCATATCCTGCATCAGACATAGACTGGCAATTCGATTCTTACATGATATTATACATGTTTCAATACCATTCTCCCAAGTCATCTCACCCTCTCCCTCTCCCACTGAGTCCAAAAGTCCGTTATACACATCTGTGTCTTTTTTTGCTGTCCTGCATACAGGGTCATCATTGCCATCTTTCTAAATTCCATATATATGTGTTATTATACTGTATTGGTGTTTTTCTTTCTGGCTTACTTCTAACTGTTGTTTCTTGACCTACATACAGACTTCTCAGGAGGCACATAAGGTGGTCTGGGCCCACCAACACAGTGGGAAACAATTAATGCAGGTTGTTTCTGTAAGTGGCCCATAAAGTCCTCTCCCCTAATCCTCCACTTCTGCTTTCATTCTATTGGCAAGAATTTTTTCAATATGGCTGTAACCTTCCAAAGAAAGGACCACAGATTTTGGTGGATGGCTTTATCATATAATCTTTAAAAAAAGCATGATCTTGTCTTGCTCTTCTCTCACCCTGCTGTTAAGAGGCAGATGTAATGGCAGGAGCTGAAGCAGCCATTTTGGATCCAGATTGGGATGGTTATGTTGAGGATGGCAGAGCTGCCCTCCTAGTCCTGGGATGATTTCTGTGGATTATTAAGTAAGAAATATGATTCAGTGTTTTTGAGGCCATTGTGTTTTGGGGTTTCTTTTGTTATGGCATCCCAGACTGTCCCTTAACAGATATATTCCTGCTGCTGATAAACTCGTTATCTGGCAGAAGATCCAGTCTTTAACTCACTTTTACATTATTCTGGTCTCCTTACTCAGGACAATCTTCTGAAATAGAAAGACTGTAAACTTTAAGGTAGTTCCTCTCATGCATGGTCCTTGTCACAATTTTCCTGGAGAGCCCAGCAACTCATTATTCAGTAGTATTTCTGGTTTCCTACCCTGGTATCATGTAGATAAAGCATCAAACTTGATACCTAATAATGCTCTCTAACTCTGATCATGAAAACAAGAACACTTGAAGTAACAGAGCAATAGGCTGAAGGAAACTACAGAACAAGTCCTACATACTTAAAATGGCTTAAGAAATAAAAAGAAAGCCCAGAAACCATAAGGAAAGAATAGTACACCAGCTTTTTTTTTTTTTTTCAAAATTTTTTTTTCATTCGCCACCCACACCTGGTATTGATCGAATACAATTCAAAACCCCAAATAACTCATACAAAACCCTCATGAGCTTCAGAAAATGCCAGACATGTGTATGTAGTTAGACTTTGCGATTCTCTGAAGAAGGAAAACGAGCTTAAATATTTTAATTGGACTCGCATGCCTCTTGTGGCCCTTGAACATGTGCTTTCAGAATGCTGCTTGATTTAATGCCCACATCAGGGATGTAGTTCAGTTTCCAGAATAAATGGTTCTTTTTTAGCCAAGAAATATATCTATTGGTTCTTGCAGAGTTCCCCCACCCCCCACCCTGTGATTCCACTTAAGCTAAAGTCCTTGAGAATTAGAGATGGATGCAGCTCCTTGGACTCGTGGAGGTGGATGGAACCTCAGATCATGCGCTCTGCCACTTTACAGATGAGTGATTGGCCCAGGGAGGCCATGGGACCTGCCCGTGGAAGCAGCTGGTAAGGGTGAGCAGTGGGATTAACACATGTGCTTTGGTTTCCTCAGTCTGTTGGAAAAGAATCTGCCTTTTGTGTTTATGAGCTTGTGTTTATTCTTCACTCTGCTCTTGCCTAAAGAGCTCTGAGCACAAAGGCAGACCATAACTAAGTGGTTGAGAGGCGCATATTACTTCCATCTGGTGGGGTGGATTTTTGGAATTTACTCTTTGTTTTAATTTCGGTTGTGATGAAAATCTGCTCCGCTTTCAGCCCTGTTGAACTCTACCCTGCCCCTGGTCCACTCCAAGGGCCTGCCTGGTAGTGGGGAAGAATGTTGTGTGTCAGGCTCCAGGGGCTGGGTTTACTGCATGGTGGCTGGATGGGGGTGTAGCAACCATTTACATTTGAGTTAGAAGTTTGGTTCTCATGCCTCATGCTACAGGGGAATTGCATTTTATTTTATTCATTATTTTAAAAAACAGTTTATTTTTATTTTCTGGCCTCACCACACGGCTTGTGGGATCTTAGTTCCCCAACTAGAGACTGAAGCCAGGCCTTTGGCAGTGAAAGCTTGGAGTTCTAACCCCTGGACCATCAGGGAGTTCCCAGTCTTTGCATTTTAGTCTGGGTTTCTCCGGCTAGAGTAAAGGGTTCATTTCTTGGTAGCAAGTTTTGGGGATCACAAAGCAGATGGTGGGTGGGGCTTCTGGGAGCTCTGCAGGGCTCCCCTAAGTCTTCTTCTGTTTTAGCATTTCTAATTTGTTTGTTTATGTATCTCTGTGTTTTGGCTACACTGCAAAGCCTGTGGGATAATTCTTCCACTGGGAATCAAACCCAGGCTTCTGCAGTGAAAGGGCTGAACCATAACCTCTAGCCCCCCGGGGGACTCCCTTCCCTCATCTTAGGTCAGTGTTCCCTATGCCAGCCTGTGAATAAGGCCATGGGATGAGCTTTCCCAGACAACCCTGGGAAGATCAAGGTAGAGGATGGCAGACACACCAAGGGTCACAAGCCTCTCTGAGCAGTCAGTCCATCTGCTTTCCTGCATCCTGAATCTCGGGGGAAAGCGGTTACCTCTTTTCTGAACCAGACCACCAGCTCAGCCCAGTCCTGCTGGCCTCCTTGCAAATCTGTGTCTCCGGTTGGAGATAGAAGCTGGAGTGAAGGGGGATTGATGGTTCTGGACAGCCCACCTAACAGTTAGAAAAGCTGTCACGTGACCACGATTGGTGGCCGGCTCCTGCATCTCTTTATGCCTGGGGTTACATTGTCCTCTGAGGATGATGACGCGTCTCTGTCAATCTTTGTGGGACAAAATCTGACTGAGGACTCTCTTTCTTTTCTCCCCCCTCTTTTTTTTTGTTTTAATTTATTTGGCTGCATCGGGTCTTAGTTGCAGCACGTGGGAGCTTCGTTGAGACGTGTGGGATGTTTCCTTGTGACGCAAAGGCTCTCTAGTTGTGGCGCGTGGGCTCAGAGGTTGCAACGTGTGGGGCTATGCGCGCCACGGCACGTGGAATCTTAGTTCCCAGTGCTCAGTCGCCCAGTCGTGTCCGACCCTTTGCAGCCCCACTATAACTTGCCAGGCTCCTCTCTCCCTGGGATTTCCCAGACAAGAATACCGCAGTGGGTTGCCATTCCCTCCTCCTTAGTTCCCAGACCAGGGATCAAACCCACATCCCCTGTGTTGCAAGGTGAATTCTTAACCACTGGCTCCCCAGGGAAGTCCCATGCGGGCTCTCTTTCTTAGCTAACCTTGTGTGTCCCCCATACATCTGGTGGAAATAGAAATTCTTCAAAAGAGTTACTGGTTTTCACCTAGACAAGGTGGTCTTCATTTTGGATTAAACTGGGCCTCCTTCCCCTCACTGCCTCCTATTAAACTTGTTGCCTTGGTCAAGCCAGCCCAAGGCGACCTCACCCACAGCTCTGTATCTGCTCGGTTGATCCTATATTTCTAGAAGGCAAACAGAGGGGGCCACTGGCTATAGGCTGCTCCCTCGAGAGCATTTCTGGGGGCTCTGGACAGAGTCTGAGGCACCTTGAGCCTCAGCCAGTATGAGCCGACTGCACTGTTCTCAGCTTCATTTTTTCTTAATTAGCTCTAATTACTCTGTCATCATAAACGTGCCGACATTGAAAGCCTTCAAGTTCCTTTTAGCAGCTGGCAGTAATCGGCCTCATTAATCTTGCCGATTCCCATCTTTTGAAGATTGCTAGTTTGCTTTAGAAAGGATGCTCCGTTCAGCGCTGTTTCTTACCTCTCCATCGCATGTCCCACTTCTGCAGGGAAAATGTGGCCAAGTGCCTGGGTGCTGGTCAACACCTCCCCGACTTCCAGTGCCCGTTACCTGTTCTGAAGTCTGGGGTGGGGGCAGGTTCTTCTGAGGAGAGGCTGGGAGGCCTTGCTTGGAGTTACAGAACCTGAAGACAGGGCACAGAGTATCACCCAGATCTGCTTGTGCACCTTGGCTCTCCCCAGCCTTGAGAGAGAGAGTCAAGGCTTCTACAGGCACGATCCCTAAAATATTGATGTTTAACACTGGGTGTTCTCTCCACTCTGCTCCTCCATCACTGGGGGTTTTGCAATTGGGATTTCAAGCTGTCCAACGTGTGTGTGCAATTCTAAGTCACTTCAGTTGTATCTGACTCTTTGCGACACTATGGATGGTAGCCCACCAAGCTCCTCTGTTCATGGGATTCTCCAGGCAAGAATATTGGAGTGGGTTGCCATGCCCTCCTCCAGGGGATCTTTCTGACTCAGGGATCGAACCCACATCTCTTACATTTCCTGCATTAGCAGGCGGGTTCTTTACCACCAGCGTCACCTGGGAGCCCAAGCTGCCCGGTATCCCCCTCCTAACTGGGCTCCCAGGACTTGACCAAATGTCAGTCTTATCCTACTGGGATAAGACTCTGTACTGGACCTTTGGTAATAGGGACAGCAGGGGCATCTATACAATTCAGGAGCAGAGGTAGCAAGTTCTGGAGTCAGGATGCCTTGGACAGTGTTTGATGAAGGTAGACTAAGGCGGTATAGAGAAAGTGAGAGATCGGCGCATGAATGAGAGGGCTAAGGTCATGGCTGGAGACACTATTATTATCACTGTGCCTCGGTTTCCTTGTCAATGATATGGGGATAATTATCTCAAAACCTCCTAAGACTTTGAGATAATTAAACAAGGAAATGCACATAAAACACCCAGCCCCTCCTGGGTGTGTGGCAGACCTGTCTTTTGTTGTTGTTGTTGTTGAAAAAGAAGGATTCATTTATTCATTGAACATTTCCTGCCTGGCCGAACAGAGCAGGCAGATCCGCCCTGTCCATCAATAACGCAGCAGGTGTCCCAGCTGGGGGGAGCCGCCAAGCTTCGTAGCCAGGATTTCTGCTCCGCAGTGCACTCTGCACCCAAGGGGGCAGGGAAGAAGGGAAGCCTTGCTCTCTGCTCTTCTTTGTTTGGGACCGAAAGTAAACATGCCTCTTAAACAAGTCAAGGCAGGTGACGGACCAGTATCCAACTGAAAGCTTCAGGCCAAGACTTGGAGAGAGAGAGAGAGAGAGAGAAAGAGAGAGAGAGAGAGCGAGAGCATCAAAGCAATCTTGGATGAGGGGAAAGCACACGCTGAGGGCGGGGCTAGGGAGATTGATGGCAAAGGAAGGGCTGACTGGATGGATGGAAGGGGTGGCGGGGGGGGTCCCTAGCTGAGGCTGGCAGTTGGGGAGAGGCAGGACAGAGGAGTGGTGGGGGGTGACTTGAGGGGCTCCACCACACAGGGATGTTTTTTTTTTTTTAATCACAATAGTAAAAGATGTTTATTACATTTCACAATCAATAGCCAGACAAAAAACAAAAGATAATTACAGTTGCAAGCCATAATGGGAACATTATTAATGTAACAATATAAAATAATTACATACAGTTTGGGGGTCAAGCAGAGGGATGTGTTAAGTGGGGGAGCATCCGTGCGCATGTTTTCATCCACCCAGCCAGTCTATGTCTTTCCTTTGGTGCATTTAATCCATTTCTGTTTAAGGTAATGATTGATATGTATGGTTCTATTACCATTTTCTTAATTGTTTTGGGTTTATTTTCTATAGCTCTTTTCCTTCTCTTGTTGCTCCTGCTTAGAGTCGTTCCTTTAGCATTTGTTGTAAAGCTGGTTTGGTGGTGCTGAATTCTGTTAACTTTTGCTTGTCTGGAGAACTTTTGATTTCTCCATCAAATCTTAATGAGAGTCTTGCTGGGCAGAGCGTTCTTGGTTGTAAGTTCTAGGGACAGGGTTTTGCGCTGAGCTCACAGCCTTTCAAACAAGAGAAAGGAAACGGAGCAGAAGTATGGGCTTGTCTTTTCTGCCTGCTCAGCTGGACCACGAGAACTGGAAGCAGGGGGCTCAGGACATGCTCTTTGGGCCCATCCTTGGGCTAGCCTCTCTTAGCTCCTGCCCCTGGGACTGAGCCTTGAAAGAGACACTCCTTGCTGGGATGGACAGGGTAGCTCTTCCAGGTGGCCAGACAAGGTCTTTCCAGGTAAGCAGACGCCACTTCGCCCCTATCCGACCTCCCTGCTTTGTTAACAAGATGCTCATCCATCAGCAGATGGCGCTCTGAGAAGGAAAACTGGGTTGGGAGTGGGGTGGGGGCGATGAGGTGTCGCTTCCAGGGCTTGCCCCTTGGAACGGCCGCCCTCTGATGCCTCCTGCCCCCCTCCTGCCTTCAGCAGCTCAGCCCTGCAGCTGACAGAACTGATTACTGGCCTGTGAGTGATAATATAATTCACTTCCCCTCAAGGAGAGACGCTATCAGAGAGGCTTTTTTAAGAGGAAAAAATATATAATATACTGGTTGAAAAGGGCTATCTTTCTTCCTGGAAGAACAGTTATTAATCTCTTCCTAGTACATTTTCATATCATTTTGGACATTTATTTCCAGGCGGTGATATTATAAAACCAGGTGTTTGTGTCAGCTCTGATGCGGTGGAACACGCTGGAACATGAAAGGGCGTAATTACCACGGTGGCCATTGGAATTGCTAACGAGATCCTGACATTTTCAAATCGGACCCGTTTCTCAGTGATCCAGAAGGGAGCCCTGCAGCTGTGTGGGCTGCATGTCAATGAGGCAGCTCCCAGCTCAGGGGGAGAGGCTGGAGGAAGGGATGCGGTGGGGGTGTGTGTATCCTTCAAGCTGCACCCCAGGGAAGGGAGCTGGGCAGTGCGAATGGGGGGGAGGAACTGGCCGTCTGTCTCAGCGCTGCCTTCTCCACCCCAAAAGAGAGGAGGTTGGCCTTGGCCTTTGGGGCCTTTATTTTCTGATTTAGGGTTGTCAGTCCAACAAATCTTCGTTGAAGACTTACTCTGAGTCTGGCGCTGGGGAGAGAGCAATGAACAAGATGGGGTGTTCCTTCTCCCTGAAATTGGAGCCAGGACTTCCCACCCTGGGCAACCATCCTTTCCCTCTTTTGTTTAAGTGCTGGGAGCTACAGGGCATCTGGAATGTATTAGAGATGCTAACTCTTGGGCTCTACCCACAGACCTACTGAGTCGGGAACTCTGGGGGGGGGGCTGTGTTCTGAGCTTAAGCAGTCCTCCAGGTTGCGTGTGCATGTGTGCGCCAAGTCGTGCATGGCTGAGTTGCTTCAGTCGTTTCCTACTCCTTACTGCATTATGGAGCCCTTGAGGCTCTTCTGTCCATGAAATTCTCCAGGCTAGAGGTCTCCAGGACAGGGGATCTAATGCCTGATGATTTGAGGTGGAGCTGATGCAATAAGAGAAATAAAGTGCACAGTACATGTCACGCGCTTGAATCATCCTGAAACCATCCCATCCATGAAAAGATCGTCTTCCATGAAGCCGATCCCTGGTGCCCAAAGGGCTGCGGGCTGCTGGTCCAGGCGATACTGATGTACCTGTATGATTTGAGAACCGTGTCTTCTATCTTCCTATTCTGTCTTGGAGCTTTCAGGTATTCAAATGCAGATCCCGAAGCTGGCTTCCTGTGTGGAGGGACGCAGAGGCAGCTGCAGCTGAGATGCCTGGGTCCCCTAAGCTGTGTCTGCATCCCATTCCTCCAGCTGTCCCCCACCCCTGAAAGTCAGGATGCTTGAAGCCTTATTGGCCTCTGTGAAGCCAGATAGATCAGGAGTGTATGGAAGCCTGAGTGAGTGAGGGTTGTCAGCTAGGCGCCCCTAGAATGAGCGGCTAGGGGCAGGGTGGGGGGATGGTTGGATTTGGGGTTTAGGGAACCAGAAGCAGACCTGAGGGAGGGGTCTGAGAAAGGGCAGATGCTTTGCAGCAAGGTCACCTGGATATTCCTCCTGTATCCTCAGAGCTTGATCATCTTTCTGGATACTCTTGAAAAATGGCACTAACTCTTTGAGAAGCTGTAGGTAAAGAGCAGATTAGCCAAGATGGCAGTGGTCAGGCTCTCTTGCCCCGTGTTTTGTAAATACACGGTTAGGGAACAGCTAAGGTCGTTTGTAGCTGTGCACGCACAGTGCCCTACATAAGCGCCGCCCAAGAAGCCCCTGTGGCTGCCTTATGGCTGCGTGTCTGCTGGGTCAACCACGAGAGTGAAGCATGTCTGCTTTGCTGTTGTAAATAAAGCCTGTGTGCAGTTCCGATGGCTCCTTGCATCTTCTTCCAGCTTCTCTGCTCGAGCCTTGTCTCCGCTGGGTTCAGCAAACAGTGAGATCCAGTAAGACAGAAGCAAACTTGGTAGTCATGCTGGGCTCCCCTCTCTCCTGCACCCCATCCTTGTCAGTCATCAGTGGCTTTTGAGAGAACTTCTCTCATCCACTCTTTCCCTGTACCCTTTAAGGCCAGTGACCAAAGGAAAAAGAGTAGCTTTGAGAAGAGGAATCTAAAGGATCCCAGGTTACTGGATCCCAGGAAAACAGAGCCCAGGACAGAGAACACAGTGTCCCAAAGGGACCCAACAACACTGGTGATTACATTCCTTATTAATAGGTGAAGACTCGCCTGCCCCCCTAAAATTACCCTGCTGGTAAATAAGAAGGTTAGGATCAAATCCCATGGACCTGTCCCTGATGCCAGGCTGTCACTCTGATCTACATCGGGAGTAAGCACCTTCTGGTAAGCCTTGCTCTGGGATGGTGGCAGTGGATAGGGAGGGGGAAGAACTTCAGAGAGGCCTGGCCTTGGCTGACGTGGTCAAGTTGGCATCATCTTGGAGATGAGTGAGGAAGAGTAGGTCTGTTGGGAAAGTGATCTCTAGAAAATTCCAAAGACAAGGGGCAATCACAAGGAAAACTCCTCCTGGTGTGGGCCATTGCCAAGGCAACTCCTAGGTAACGGGCGGAGGTGGAAAGGGGTCCTGGGCTCTGACACTGGTGGCTCAGGGAGGCAACCAATGAGGACAGGTCACCCCTTGTAACCCTTGTAACACCTTTGCCCTGGGAGACAAGGTGAAAAGAGCCACAGTGGAGGTCATCCAGGAGCTGAGACTATTCCCCATGGGTCAGTGATTCTTAGATGAGTGCCCTGGTCTGTTTCTGCCTCGTTTCCTGTCTCTGACCTTCTCTCCCACCTTTGCTTCTGTCTATCTGTTTACTTCTGTCTCTCTCTCCCCCTTTCTATCAATCTACCCATCCATTCACTTACTCACCCATCCATTTACCCATCCAATTATCCCTGCATTCATCCATCCCAACATTCATCCATCCATCTACCCATTCACTCACTCATTCATCCATCCATCCATACACCCATCTTTTCTGTGCACTCATCCCTGACCCTTCCAGAAGGTCGACACAAGCCTCACTGGGATCTGAGTTTTGCCAATGTTGGCTTTCGTGAAGGCCATTGTCAAAGCCTCAAAGCCGACTTCCTGAGTCACGGTCTTAGTCTTCTCATCTGTAAGATGCCCCCTGATGGTCCCTGCAAGGTTAAAGGTCCTATGAGTCTATAAGTCTTTGACTTGAAGCCAGGAAATTTCTTGGATCATGGCCCCAGAGGAACTTTGAGGGTTTTTTTCCGGCTTTCCAGCTTGCTTGGCAGCCACAGATGAGCCTCGAGGACAGAAAGAGAGGCAGGAGCCAGGAGGCTGCCTTGTGTGAGTGAGCAATTTGACCGAGGATGATTTGCGAGGGCAGAGCTGAGTGCAACTAGGCTTGGGTTTCCCGGGGCTGCTGGCTAACTCTGACATCTGCTGTTTTTCACTCCAGTGAGACTGACTTGCTCCAGAGTCCCCTGCAGACTGTTTTCAGCTGTGCTGGGAAGTGTGGCGGCTGGCTGTGTTTCATCTCAGAGCCCTCCCTGAGACAGCAGAGCACATGTTAACTGCTTGAGCTAAGAGGCCAGTGGGTTCTACAGGAGGGCCCCAAATTCACTTCTGAGCAGACAGACTTTTATTCCCTGAGGTGTTACCCTCACTTCAAAGTGATGTCTGCCCTAGATCTGAAGCTGGGCTGCCTGGCTTGGCTCCCCGCCTTGGGGAAGAAGCTGCATTACTCATGAGTCTTTATTTTTACAGAGTAGCTTGGCACAGGAGAAAAATCGCCAGCCGGGAATTGGGACACATGAATTGGAAACAAGAAATCTATTTGCTTTTTGGCTGAGTGGTCTTGGATCAGTCATTTGATTCTCCAGGACCTCAGTTTCTTCCTTTGTAACTTTTGAGAAACATCTCTTTTCAAGATCTGATGCTCGTTGCAAGTATAATGCATGCAGTTGAGAGCCTGGCATGGCACCAAGTTTTTTGCACCTCATTTCCAAGATTATTTTTACAGGCTCCCCAAGGGGAGCAAGGTCAGCTGAGAAGTTAGTTTTAAAAATAAAGCCAAAGGGAAGATAAGGGAGTTTACCGACTGTTACCTCTCAGCTGAGGCTTGGACTGAGGCAGCGTCCCCTGCCCGAGAGAGTCCACGTGCAGACCCTGGTACCTTGAACACCTGAGTGCCTTGAACACCTGATGCTGAGTCAGGAGATCTGATGGAAGTCCCGCTAGTACATTCAGTGTCAGAGACAAGCCTGCTGACTGTGATGAGGGAGCACTGACCGGTAGGTTGTTTTGTTGTTTAGTTGCTAAGTTCTGTCCGACTCTTTTGCGAACCCATGGACTGTAGCCCCACCAGGCTCCTCTGTCCATGGGATTTCCCAAGCAAGAATACTGGAGCGGGTCACCATCTCCTTCTCCAGGGGGTCTTCCTGTGTCTCCTGCATTGGCAGGGTGGGTTCTTTACCAGTGAGCCACCAGAGAAGCCCCCTGTACAGTGGGAATGGAGTCCGAAAGGAGAGAGCTGGAGAGAAGGTCAGCCAGGGGATCTGACTGGAGTGCTCAGGGAGAGACCCCTTCAAAAGGGGCCGGTAATGTCCAAGCAGGGGGTTTCCATGCTCTGTAAGGACGCGGTATCTGGGTGGAATCAACTCCCTGTGTGTCCCCACGTCCCACGAGAGCAGAGACATCACTGGGAGGAGCCAAGGGCTCTGGGAGCACAGCCCATGTGTTGGAGCAGTAGGATGAGAAGAAAGAAGAAAGGGCAGGGGCTGGAGGTGGTGGCTGGGGTTTCTGGAGTTGGCGGGGTGAAGTGTGAGGGTAGAAGGGAGTTGTTCAGGATTGGGTTCATGGGTGGAGAACCAGCCTCGATCCACTCCCTTTTGGAGGGGCCTAAGGAATGTGGGTCTCGGAGCATGCATTGCCGCGACTTTGAAAGGGAAAGAGGTGACCACTGATACCCATGAGTGGGGCAGAGAAATCACCCCATGAGGCTTCCTCCTGGGCTGTTTTGGATCTTGACGATTGTCCCTTTGTGCTTTTCTCCGTGGGGTGGCCAGGAAAAGCTGAACTGACTCTGTCAAGATGTTTTAGGTTTGCTGGCGGTTAAACAGTGGTGTTATGGGCTGTTGGGAAGGAGAACCCATTCAGTGTTTGCTGATGTGTGCAGCTTTCTGAGGTCAAAGCTGGAAACCTGTTTCAGCCAGGTACAGGATTACCTACCTCCAACCTCTGCCAGGAAACAGCGGCTCTTGGGGACCCTGGTCATCCCTGGCTTTTCCTATTTCATAGGGAAATCATATGTATCGAAAGCAGGTCTTTCGGGTCAGACTTGAGGAAGCCAAGTAAGGTTTCCTAGAGTTTTCGAGGAGGGGGGACCTCCTCAGACTGGACATTTCTGTAAGAAATGAGCTCGAGGATGAATTTGGCATCATTCAAACCCCACAGCGTCAGTGTGTGAATAGCACAAACTGGGACCCAGGAGCTCATGGTGAGAAAGGATGGACAAGCACAGTTTTGCTGGGTTTCTTCCTCAGAAACGTGTCAGATACATTTTCTATCTGTTTTGTAGATGAGGGCGTGGAGACACAGAGTGGTTAAGGAGCTCACTCAAGGTCACACAGCTTGTGGATGGCCTGGTTGGGGTCTAAGCCAAGCATTGGCTCCACGGTCCATACTTGCTTCGTGGCTCCATCCTCTTCTGCTCTCCCTCCCCTCCCCCTTCCTTTCTTCTTGCTTCTCTTCTTTCTCTTTTAATATTGTCAAAGTAGTATTACTATAAAACCACTATGGAAAATTAAGGAAATGAACAAAAGAAAAAAAGTCCACATTCAGAATCCCACACCGTAATGCACTCTTAAAATTTTTGTCTTTTTTTCATCCCATGCACATTTTTTATGCGTTAATGACTCTTTTTTAAAAAGTGGATTTTTAATTGGAGGATAATTGCTTTATAATATTGTGTTAGTTTCTGTTGTACAATGTGAATCGGCTAATATGTGTGTGTATATATGCTTGGTCGCTTCAGTCGTGTCCGACTCTCTGCGACCCTATGGACCGTGGCCCACCAGGCTCCTCGGTCCATGGGATTCTCCAGGCAAAAATACTGGAGTGGGTTGCCATTTCCTTCTCCAGTGTGTATATATATGTGTGTATATATATATCCCCTCCCTCTTGGACCTTCCTCCCGCCCCTCCAGGCCACCCGCCGAGCCTGAGCCGAGCTCCCTGTGCTGTACAGCAGCTTTCCACTAGCTATTTCACGCATGGCAGTGTGTATATGCCGGTATTTCTCTCCCAATTCATCCTCCCTCCGTCCCCCAGCCCCCATGACCACCTGTGCACATTTTTCAACGATTGCAATTCTAACTTAGATACAGTATTTATGTATCTTGATTTTTTTTCTCACTTCACATTGCGTTGTCACAGTCGTCCACGTTTTCTCACTCTACTTTAGGTCTGCCCCACCATGCACTAGTTACTAGGGATACCAAAGGGAACAGGAGAGTGAGGCCCCAGTCTGCATGGAGCTTTCTGGCTGGTGGAAAATTGTGTGCATTTATAATACAGAGACCTCATGAGAATTTGCCTTTCCTCGGTTTTTCCATTACTACCCCTGATACAGTCACAAAGCTGCATTCTACACCATGTAATGTTTTGGATCACATTCTATTCTTACTTGTTTTCCATTATGTTTGCCAGTCCTTGAGTCATCTTTGTTGCTTTTCTTGAACACTCCAGTCTCAATACATCTCTCAAACTTACTTGCTTTTTTCCTTATATCATCATATGTCTTTGGAAAAAAACTATTTTACATTACTTCATCACCTGTGTCTTTTGGCTTCCTTTGTCCACTGTTAATCCATGTCTATTTTATAATTCTGCTATATAATAATTGTTTTATAATGATCATTATATAATACTAGGAAGGAAAGTACAGAATAGTTGTACCATGATATACATAATCCCTTATTGCTGGGCACTTAGGTTGTGCCCCCTTTCCCCCATGACATATAATGTGGTAATGAACATCTTCCCAAGTGATGCTAATGGTAAAGAACCTGCCTGCCAACGCGGGAGACATAAGAGATGTTGGTTCGATCCCTGGGTTGGGAAGATCCCCTGGAGGAGGGCATGGCAACCCGCTCCAGTATTCTTGCCTGGAGAATCCCCATGGACAGAGGAGCCTGGCGGGCTATGGTCCATAGGGTCTCAAAGAGTCTGACTGAAGCAACTTGGCATGTAGGCAATGAACATCTTCCGTCTTGTACTTTGCATTCACTGAAACCTCACTTAGGCCACTGGAAGCATCCTGCCCAGTGAGCTCTTGGTGGCTAAATCCAACAGACCCTGATCCATCTTTTAGTTACCTGATCATCACTGCACTGGGTAACGTCTTCTCAGTATGATTCTCCTACTTGGCTCCTGTGCCACATTCTCTCCTGGTTGGACTGGAGCTGCTCTCTCTCTCTTCTTCTCCGCAGATCCCACCAAGCAGTTCTTAGCGTCGGTGCCGCCAACGTTGATGTCCTGCTCGTCTGTCTCCTCACTGTGCACATTTGCCTTGGGCGGTTCTGTCCTCTCCTGTGGCTTCACCTCCCGTCTACATGGTGATTCCTGCCTCTAGATGCTTGGCCGTGACCTGCAGGCTTAGAAAATAATGATCTTGTTTTTTTTTAGTGTTTAATTAGAGGATAATTGCTTTATAATGTTGGTTTCTACTGTACAACAATGCAAATGAGCCATAAGTATGTATATATATATATGTACCGCCTCCCTCCCCACCATGATCTTGTTCTAAGTCATACTTGTTGTAGAACCGAATCTTTTTTTTTTGATTGAAGTGTGGTTGGTTTACAGTAATATGTTAATTTCTGGTGTACAGCAAAGTGATTCGGTTATACATATATGTGCATATATCTAGGCTTTTTTTGGATCCTATTCCATTACAGTTTACTGTAAGATATTGAATATAGGTCCCTGTGCTGTACAGTAAATCCTTGTCATTAATTTTACACATAGCAGTGTGCATCTGTTTATCCCCTCCACCCTGCCACTTCATAACCATAAGTTTGTTTTCTATGTCTGGGAGTTTGTTTCTGTTTTGTGAATAAGTTCATTTGTACTATTATTTTTAGATTCCACATTCTAGTGAATATTATATGATATTTGTCTTTCTCTGACTTCACTTAGTATGATAATCTCTAAGTCCTTTAATGTTGCTGCAAATGGCATTATTTAATTCATTTTTATGTCTGAGTCGTATCCCATTATATATACGTATATCCCATATCTTCTTTTCTTTTTTTCATTTTTTGAATGCTGAGTTTTTTTTTAAAATTAATTAATTTTTTTATTTTACTTTACAGTTCTGTATTGGTTTTGCCATACATTGACATGTCCCATATCTTCTTTATCCATTCATCTATCGAAGGGCACTGAAGTTGCTCCCATCTCTTGGTGATAGTGAACAGCCTCTTAGAACCTCATCTTTAATGAGTTAGACACAGTCAGACACTTTTCCTCTTCTTTTGTAATATTTATTTTATCTGGCGGCGTTGGGTCTTAGTTGCGGCACGCGGGATCTTCATTGCCGTGCACAGGCTCTCTAGCTGTGGCTCGTCGGCTTAGCTGCCCCATAACATGTGTGATCTTAGTTCCCGACCAGGGAGCAAACCTGGATCCCCTGCGTTGGAAGGCGGATTCCTAACCACTGGGCCACCAGGGAGGTCCTCCAGACCCTTTTCGAAGCACTCGGCACATGTCATTTGACTTGCTCCACAAACTCCCTTAGGAACAGGTCCTGTAATAGTCATTCAGCTGAGGAACTTGGAGCCTGTTAGCTGTCCGCGGTGGAATGTCCCGTAGTCTTGGAATCCTATCAGTTCCACCCTCGTGATATCTCCCGAGTTCTTCTTCCCTCCAGCTCCTCACTCATCCCTCATGTGTCCTCAGCATCCCTCTCCTTGACAGTTGTAGCATCTTCCTAACATCCTGTAGCCTCACGGTCTTGCCTGCTATGAGTCTTCTCAATGCACAGAGGGATCTTCCTAAAACGAAACACTACTATGTCTGTCTGGCTTGGACTGAAGTTTGTGATGAAGACACTTGCCCTTGTCTTTGGCCTCTTATGCTGAACACAGCCATGTTCTCCCCATCCCCACCATTAATGCATTGCCTGCTTCCACTTAGTTGTGCCGTTGTCTACCAGCCACCCCCTCTGGGGTTACCTCTAAAAAGTGGTGGGTGTTCCTGTCCCGAGAAGGTCTGGCTCCTCCCCAAGCCAGTGCTTTCCCTTGGTGGCTGAGCCCTGGCTCAGTGTCTGAGTGTGCCTGGAGCCCTTCTCTCCAGGTCTGCAGCAGACTCTTCTGAAGTGATTTGTACTTGCTTAGGATTAAAATCATCCTACCTCTTCCCTCCCAGGCCCCCCACTAAGCAGCGAGTCTAATTTTGAGAAAGACATTCCATGTATCATGTAGAAGGGACTGGAGAGGGCTGGCGTACCTACAGCCAGCTGAAACTCATGCAGCCCTTGGACAGGGGTCCACGGTCTGGGCCAAGGCATGTTCTTCATGATCCTTCGATACCAGTTGGCTAGCATGCTGCATGGTCCTTGCACAGGGCTTGGGAGAGCCTTGCAGGGGAGGTGGCCAGGAACTTGGCTGTCCGGTCATTGTATTTCAGGAAAGACAGGCCCAGACCATAAGCTGGCTGGGCCCTGGGCCTGACAGGAAAATTCTGGGGAGCAGGCCTTCACAAAAGCATTCTCGGGTGTTATTAAAGCATCATGTTCCTTTGGAAACGGGAGAGACTAGCCACTGTTCCCTAGTGTTTGCTCAGACATCCAAGGACCTTAGAGATTTTGTTCCATTTGGTTGACAGTGTGTGATGACAGCGTTGGTGGAGCTGAGCCGGCTCAGGCTGGTTATAAATCACAGGGTATGGGGAAGGAAAAAGGTTCAAATTTCCCCCAAGAAAGAGTCAGTAAATGTCTTCCAGAAACTTTAGGCTCCAAAAAAATGTGGCCATGTGTATTCCTTCACAGTCGGCAAGAGGACCCGAAGAAACTCTCTCGGGAAACTTTGTCGTGAGCACCAACCATCTTGGACATATTGGAATCTTTTAATCCTTGGATCATTTCAGAAATTTGTCTTAAAGAAATAATTAGAAAAGAACACCCAAGATTTATACCCAAGCATGTTTGACACAAGGTTTTTATCATAGCAGAAACAAAACCAAATAGAAAACAAAACCCACACACATGAAAATGGCTTAAATGTCTAATGGTAGGGATTAATTTAATTTAGGTACACCCACATTGGGCTCTCTTCAGCCATTTAACAAAGCATATTTTCCAGGAAATATGAGAGACCTAGACGAATGCTTAGGCTACAAATTAATCAGATAAAGCAAATATGTATAAATAGAAGAAACATTGAATGGGAATATCCCCAAATATTAATAATCTCTCTGAGAAATGGGGTTATGGGTGATTTCTGTATTATTCTCTGTACTTTTATGGGTACTTGATATGTTGATGTTGTAATTCTTAAAAAAGATACTTAAAGACTAGAAAAAAACCTTAACAGGGTTCGTCTTTTCTTTCTTTTTTTAAAAGCAATTTTATTTATTTACTTTTGGCTGTGCTGGGTCTTTGCAGCTGCACGGGCTTGTCTCTGCTTGCTGGGATTGGGGGCTGCTCTCCAGGTGCGGGGCACAGGCCTCTTGCTGTGGTGGTTTCTCTTGTTTCGGAGCATGGGCTCCAGGGCACTCAGGCCCCAGCAGTCGCAGTATGAGGGCTCTGTAGTTGGGCTCCCGGGCTCCAGAGCACAGTCATTGCAGCGCAAGGAAGCGGCTGCCCCACAGCATGTGGGATCTTCCGGGATCAGGGATCAAACTTGTGTCTCCTGCATTGGCAGGTGGATTCTTCACCACTGAGTCACCAGGGAAGCCCTGGGTTCGTCTTTTCTTGACGTGGGGTTTGAAAGAGCAGGCTCTCCCCATTGGTCAGATGTACGTTCTGATCTTATTGGAAATGGGGAAACCAGAGGATCATGGGAATGAAGAGATTCAAGCATTTGATATGGAATCAGGCCTTGGGATGTCCCAAGAGCCAGGTGCGAGTTGCCTAAAAAGAACCAGAGGGGACTTTGGTCTGCCCCTCCCTCAGGCCTGCTCCTGCTGCCATTGGCAGTCAGTTGAATGGACCTTCCCCAGCCAACAATCTGGGATCATCCTTGACTGGTTTCTCTGCCCCACCCAGTTGATCTTCAAATGGGCTTTGTAACTTTTTCCAAAGAAATGTCTTACACATCTCCACTGCCCTATTTCAGGATCCCCTCGTTTCCTGACCAGGCTCCTGGAAAGGCTCCCAGTTTGCCCTCTTTCAATATGCTCCTGTCCCTACAGCCAGACTGTTCTGGTTGTTGTTTAGTTGCTAAGCTGTGTCTGACTCTTTGTGACTCTATGGACTATAGCCCATGGCTTATCTGCCCATGGGATTTTCCGGGCATGAATACTAGGAGTGGGTTGCCATTTCCTTCTCTAGGGGATCTTCCCAACTCAGAGACTGAACCTGTGTCTCCTGCTTGGCAGGCAAATGCTCTACCACGGAGTCACCTGGGAGAAACCCAGAAATGCAAGTCTGCTTCTGCTATGCCTTTGCCAAAAACCCCTCTGTAGCTTTTCCTGGTGTTCAAGGAAAAACCCAAACTCTTCTTTTACAAAGTCCTTCCTGATCTAACTCCAGCCTAGTTTCACAGCCTCATCGTTCTGCTCCACGCCTTTTGCTGCTCCCATCACGTCAGCCTCCTAACTGACCCTGAAAGTGCCTGGTCTTTTCATGATCTTCTATCTACGTCATTATCCTTCGTTTCTCCCTGCGGGAAATCCTTTTCATCCCTCTGGAGTCAGCTCACCGTCATCCCCCACCAGGCAGAACACACTTCTTTCTTCTCTGAGTTTTCTTAGAACTGCATGATACGTCTTTTCTCATCTGAGACGTTGCCTCATTTGGGCGGTTTCAGATCTTCTTCTCTGCTAGCATGAAGTCCTTGAGACAATGACTGGTTCGTTTTTCTCTTCCATGGTCTTGAGCGTAGCTCCTGGTGGGTGGTGGTAGGTACTACAAGTGTTTGTTGAACGGATAAATGAAGTTAAGGAAGGCAAGGCTGTGCCTCGTTGTAAGGAAGAGTCTTTTAACCAACTCTCAGATTGTAGTGTTTAATTCCCAGCACCGACTCAGATCAGCTGGAAGTGGCTCCCTTATAAGCTTATTCTGAAGGAGTTTAAGGGTGGTTCTCAGATATAAAGGATAAGATGTTTCAGTTCTTTCAGGATGTTTCAGCTGTTTATTGCAGTTTAACTGATCATCTCTGGATTTAGAACCTGTGAACACTGATGATTATTCATTTGGCTCATGGATGTGAAATTTGATTGGGACTTGGTAGAGATGGGGACGTCTGCTTCCTGTGGCATCAGCTGCATGGATGGGCTGCATGGGGCAGCAAAAGATTCACTTCCGAGATGGAGCCCTCACACGGCTGGGAAGCTGGTGCTGGCTGCCAGCTAGAGTTCAGCTGGTGCTTTTGGTCAGGGGCATCTGCGCCAACGGGCATCTCCAGGTGGCCGCTTGGGCTTTCTCACAAGGTGATGGCTGGGTCCAAGAGACCTGGGACTTGAAGTCAGACTTGCATTTCTGGGTTTCTCCCAGGTGACTCCGTGGTAGAGCATTCGCCTGCCAAGCAGGAGACACAGGTTCAGTCTCTGAGTTGGGAAGTCACTTCTGTGATATTTTACTGATCAAGCCAGTTATTAAGCCCAGCCCAGATCCAAAGGGGGGTGGGTGGAATTAGGCTCCACCTCTCAATGGGAAGAGTATCAAAAAGTTTGCTCTGGCATAAAAAAGGATTGAGGTGGGACAAATAATGGCCTGTTTTCTAGTTTTTTTTCTAACTAACTGTATGCAGGTCAGGAAGCAACGGTTAGAACTGGACATGGAACAACAGACTGGTTCCATATAGGAAAAGGAGTACGTCAAGGCTGTATATTGTCACCCTGCTTATTTAACTTCTATGCAGAGTACATCATGAGAAACGCTGGACTGGAAGAAGCACAAGCTGGAATCAAGATTGCCGGGAGAAATACCAATAACCTCAGATATGCAGATGACACCACCCTTATGGCAGAAAGTGAAGAGGAGCTAAAAAGCCTCTTGATGAAAGTGAAAGAGGAGAGTGAAAAAATTGGCTTAAAGCTCAACATTCAGAAAACGAAGATCATGGCATCTGGTCTCATCATTTCATGGGAAATAGATGGGGAAACAGTAGAAACAGTGTCAGACTTTATTTTTTTGGGCTCCAAAATCACTGCAGATGGTGACTGCAGCCATGAAATTAAAAGACGCTTACTCCTTGGAAGAAAAGTTATGACCAACCTAGATAGCATATTCAAAAGCAGAGACATTACTTTACCAACAAAGGTCCGTCTAGTCAAGGCTATGGTTTTCCCTGTGGTCATGTATGGATGTGAGAGTTGGACTGTGAAGAAGGCTGAGCGCCGAAGAATTGATGCGTTTGAACTGTGGTGTTGGAGAAGACTCTTGAGGGTCCCTTGGACTGCAAGGAGATCCAACCAGTCCATTCTGAAGGAGATCAGCCCTGGGATTTCTTTGGAAGGAATGATGCTAAAGCTGAAACTCCAGTACTTTGGCCACCTCATGCGAAGAGTTGACTCATTGGAAAAGACTCTGATGCTGGGAGGGATTGGGGGCAGGAGGATAAGGGGATGCTCCAGGATGAGATGGCTGGATGGCATCACGGACTCGATGGATGTGAGTGTGAGTGAACTCCGGGAGATGGTGATGGACAGGGAGGCCTGGCGTGCTGCGATTCATGGGGTCGCAAAGAGTCAGACACGACTGAGCGACTGAACTGAACTGAACAAAAGTAATTCCACAGTGGTAGACCATGGATGTTCTTAGAACCGCAGAAATATTAAAGCCCTAGAGTCAAGTTGTTGGATCTGGCAGCTGGATGAACTTCTGGGAAGGCAGTTAGTTCTCCACTAGGGGAGGAATTCAAACTTGGGGTTAGCAATTGCTTTGGAGAGATGTTACAGAAGGCAGTCAAGCTGCCAATGAGGAGTGGGATTGGTTGAGGTGAAGGAAATATATTTCGTTATATTTATCCGTTCAGTGTGATCAGCTGTTGTCATACTGCTAGCCTGGTGTTCCTGGCCCCCTCATCAGGCTCTGGGATTGAGCAGGCTTGATGGTGATGATAGCACTGCTGCTGCTGCTGTGGTGGTGATGATGGTGATGATGATAATCGCTAACACACGTAGAACATTTACTATTTTCAGGCACTGTCTTATGTACTTTATAGATATTAAAACATAATTTAATCCCCCTAAGAATCCCTACAAATTAGAGATTATTGTTATGCCCATTTTACACATGAAGAAACTGAGGTAGAGAGAGGTTACATAATGGACTCAAAGCTGAGCAGTAGAGCTGATGGTGGAGCTGGCTGGCCACCGAGTGGGCATCCAAGGAAGACTTCCAGACCAGCATAGCGTGTTGACTGCATGGTCCTGGCTTTTCCTTCTTTCCCTTGTGAGAGCGCTCCTGTCTCCCGTGAGTGGTCCTGCTCAGCATGCGTCTGCCCTTCTGAAATCAGAAGTGCTCGGGGTGAGCCTGCAGGTGGCAGAGGCCTAGCAGGAATATTATAAAAGCGAATGCAAGCATCTGATGAGGAAGCGACTCTTTTAAATTCCTTCCTGGGCAGAAGACAGTAGGATTATAGCTGATCTGAGCCTTCGTTCCGGGGAATGATTCTGAACACCCTGAATCCCCTCTTCCACATAAAATGACACCCTTTGCTGGGCCTGGAGGGTCATTTTAAAGCAGCTGAACCTACCACATACTTCTCAGTGCTCCCTGGGGCCATCAGGTCCCTTTTCCGCTTCTCAGTTTTCCTTGCTTAACAGGTAATTCTCACTTCTTCCTCGACAACTCCTGCTCTTTCAAGGCTGAGTTCAAGGGTTTTCTCCCCTGTGGATACTTCTTGTGTTGTCCTAGCCAGAGCCAGGCCTCCCTCTCTGCTGGCTCCATGGTTCTACCCACATCTCTTAGCACTTATGACTTCTAACTATCCTTAGGATGCTCTTGTTCTCTCACAAAAGTGGATGCCCTTGCAGGGGGAACCGCTACTCATTCTGCCCCAAATTCCCACTTCCTGGCAGAGTGTGGGACCTTCATTCATGTTTTTATTTTTATATTTAAAAAAATATTTCTTTACTTGGCTGCTCTGGGTCTTAGTTGCTGCACATGGGATCTTCAACCTTTGTTGTAGCTTGTGGGGTCTGGTGCCCTGACCAGGGATTGAACTCAGGCCCCCTGCATTGGTAACACAGAGTCTTAGCCGCTGGGCCACCAGGAAGTCCATTCATCCATATTGTTAGATGAATAACCCTCCTAAAGCACAATATGGTTAGAATTTTCCTGCTATCACCTTGCCTGGGGGCTTTGCTTCTCTTCAGAGACTGTGAGTATATATTAAAAAAAAAATCTCAATTCTATATGCTTTCTTTAAGCAATAATTTACTGCCACTCTTTAAAGAGTCCCAATCTCTAGGACTCTTTGGTTTTCCAACTTAAACGTTCATCAGAATCACCTGGAGGGCTGGTGAAACTAAAGCCCAGTGTTTCTGAGTCAGGAGGTATGGAGAGGGTTTGAGGATGTTCATTTCCCACAAATTCCCAAGTGATGTAGCTGGGGCTGGTCTGGGACCTGCTTGAGAACCTTGCCTGAGACTTCATGTACGAGGAGGCCACGCCACACTCAGGCTTTGAGAGTCTGCACCGTTTCTTTTGTTTTTAGAATCCACAAAGTGTATGTGCTGCAGCTTGATTCCATCAATGCATGGCTCAATTTCTGTTTTTAATAATAACCCGAGGAAAGAGAAATGTATCTTGCTGTGGAAAATGGTATCTCCATCAAATAAATGCCTAATACCAAGCATTTGAATTGCACTCTGATCTTTCCATTTATTAAAAACAGCATTAAATTACTTGATGTATTAGCAGCAGCCCTGGAGAAGAAGAGGACACTCTGATATTCAGAAAACCAGCGAGCATGCAAACAGGGGGCTTTCCAATGTGCTTAGAATATGTGGAGAGAGTTCTTTGGGGGAATGTATTTCATCCAAAATGCAGAAGGTACGTGAAATGTGAATAAATATGATTGCTGTTAAAAAATTCCGTTTCATGAGCTGCACCATAGACACATTGGAGATTTAAATGCGGGGGACCTCTGGCTCTAGGCAGCTGGAGATAGAAGAAGACGGGAAAAGGGAAATGATTTTTCAATACTCTTGACCAGTGGCCTCTCTGTGTGTAGGTGTTAACTGTAGATTACAGCCTGGCAATAGTTGTTCTCTATCATACTGCTTCTCTCCCAGGCAAAGATGGCAGGGACAAGAGACAAGATGGTGAGATGTATACAGATGAGTTTGCTTAAAAGCAATGGGCAGCTCATACAGGATTTAGACAATCCCAGGTATGGGATCCCCCAGCCACTCGGCACTGAGTCAGAATCCCTGATGTGGGGAAACTCGGCTCCGCCCCGAAACTAGTTTCGCGATTGTCTAATGAGGGTCTCAGGGCACCGTCTTTCGTGATCTTATTCTTAGACGCCTATAGTGCCAAAACACTGCAAACGTATAGAAGCGACAGACCATGAACATAAATTCCGCTAAGGAAGAGGACGACCAGCTCCCCCTGAGAGTAGCGGATGATGTGCCCTTGTTTTTCAGGTCCTCAAACATTTAGGTCCAGCGTCGCTGGATGAATGATGCTCCCTGGAGATGTGCAACATAGTCTGAAGGCCTTGGAGCCCTGCTGGTCGCACTCTCTCTTCTCGCGCAGCGTCTAATCTCTCTCTCAGCGCGGCTTGGCCACCCGGTGTACCCTGAAGCTGGCCATTTCCCATGCGCCTACTGCTACCGCCTCGTTCCAGTCCACGCTCTTCTTTGCTCAGATCGTTGCAGTAGCCTCCCAGCTACTGCATCTCTTCCTACTATTGTTCCCCTTCCTTTCATCCTCAGTAAGCAGCCAGAATGGGCTCAGAGGTCACATCCTCATATCCTGCAAGGACCCCTCCTTTCATCAAAGCGAAAGCTAAGGGCTGCACAATGGCCTTCAGGTTGCTATAGAATTTGGGCCCTGTGACCCTCCCTTCCCCGCCGTTTCTTCCCCATCTGTGCCTCTCTTCACTTGCTTTCTTCCTGCCATATCGACTCCTTAACGTCCTTAAACATGGCAAGCATACTCTTATCGCAAGGCTTTAGTGTTTGCTCTTCCCTCTGCCTGGAATCCCCTTCCTCCAAAAGTCGGTGGTTTATTTCCTCTCCATCTTTAGGTCTTTCCTCTGTATCACCTTCAGGCCTTTCTGGAACCCCTTTTGGCAATGGCATTGCCCCCACCACTCCTTATCACCTTTCACAGTTGTCATCTTCCAATACACCATGCATTTTATTTACATGTTTTATTTGTCTCTTTGTTGTTGTTTAGTCACTAAGTTGTGGCCAACTCTTTGTGACCCCATGGACTGTAGCCTGCCAGGCTCCTCTGTCCATGGGATTTCCCAGGCAAGAATACTGGAGTGGGTTGCTGTTTCCTTCTCCAGAGGATCTTCCCGACCCAGGGATCAAACCCGGGTCTCCTGCATTACAGGCAGGTTCTTTACATGGTTGCTGTCATCTTCCTCAGCATCTTCTAACACACTATGCATTTTATTTACGTATTTTATTTGTCTGTCTTTTCGTATGAAAGCACACTCCTGGAAGGCAGGAATTTTTGTGGATTTTCTATTCTTAGCACCTAGGTCAGTGCCTGGCACTATAAACGGTGCAATGAATGAGCAAATGAGTGAATCTAGAAAAACGAATAAATGAATCAAGAAACTCATTACTCTCATATTCTAACACAATAACTTTCACTTGTTGAGAAAACACCAGACACAAACATATGTGACTTATATAGGTAAACAGCTGTCAGCCTCTTAATTTTTTCCCCAGCAGGAAGCTTGAGTGCAGACTGTTGGCTTCCAATCTGGAGCCCTGGTTACACTACCTGGCACCCTTCCAAGTACGGCTCCCATGCCAGTGAACCAGGTCTCGGGAGAGAAAGTCCAGCCCACATCACCTTTACCCGCAGGGATGTTTCCTCCTGACCCAAAGCGTGGCCTCAGAATTTAATTCCCTTACCCAGGAATTCATTTTCCTCGTTTTGCTTTGAGTCACCCAATTTTCCCGGTGACTTGCTCTCCGTTTCCGGAATTCTCCTTGCAGAACTCCGTGCTTGCTCCGTTGCTCAGTCGCATGTGACTCTGCAACCTCATGAACTGCAGATTGCCAGCTCCTCTGTCCATGGGATTTTTCAGGCAGGAGTACTGGAGCGGCTTTTCTTTTCCTTCTCCAGAGGACCTTCTTGACCCAGGGATCTGTCTCCTGCATTGGCAGACGTACCACTAGCGCCACCTGGGAAGCCCCCAGGAAGCAGGGGTGTCCTTCAGATAGAGCCCAGGAGTGCTGTGAAAGCCATCCTCCAACCATAAAAGGGAAGCCTGCTGCAAGCGGAATCCAGACTTTGGCCAGAGGATGGCAGTGTGGTTGTTTCCAAGAGAGAGCTGAACAATATGGAAAAAGAAAAACAAAAACCAGTTTCCAAATGGCAACAACAGCTGTGCTTTCAAACCCTGCAGGGAACATCAGAAAATGTTAACCCCCAAATGGTGGGGAAACCTGGGCTGGAGGCGGACCTGGGGATCTTGACCATGGAGGCCAGGCCTGGAGGAAGGCAGGGGCCAGAGAGGGGCCAGAACGGAATGAGGAAGGGGAACTGCAAGAGAGCCAAGCCCAGAAAGGAGAGTGATTTCAGGTATTTCCAGTCTCTCTCGGATTTTTGCTACCACTACAGCTGCCACCAAAGTATCAGCCCGTGCTGGTTTTGCAAAGGGATTTTGCTCGTGTTATCTGTGTCTGTCACCTGCCTGTCCATCCCTTGCTCCCTCCTGCTTCCCCTAGGTCCTTATTTCTGCCTCCTTTCCAACACTTGATCACATTCACCCTTCAATAAGAACCATTGAGGAATGTGCCCCGCCTCCCAGCTGGACAAAGGGGATTTGAGAGCATCCCCTGGTGTCTAGGACAAGGCAGGTGCTTGGCCAACATTTGTGGGATGCATGGGCACACTTGGGGCACTTTCCCCACCGCGATCTTCACAGCCTTCAAGGCATTTAATCCTGGCATCACCTCTTTAAGGGAGATATTAGCGTGTTTTTTGAAGATGGCTGCAACAATTAAAAGGGATTCTGCCTACAACCCCAGTGTGTGGAGAGGGAGGGTTCCCGCCACATCACTAAGCAAGATGTGTCTTGGGAAACTCTGAGCTGACGTGGAAGAAATCCATTTACCCTGGGACCTCCACACATTCCAGCTCAGACCTCAGAGAGACAGAGAGAGAGGCCGGAGGATAGAGGCACCTCAGCTGATCAAGTTCCAGCTGTTTGAATCTCCTAGTTGAGGCCTTGTGCACATTGGGGCAGAGATGAGGTGTCCTGTGGTGCTCTGTCCTAATTCCTGACCCAGAGAATCCGTGGACATAACAAGTGGGTGTGCCACGTTGCAGTGTTTTGGACTGATTCATTACACAACCAGAGCAATGGAACATTCTTCTGCCCTCCTCCCTTTTTTATTTTTAATTTTTTTCTAGCTTTTAGCAATTTTTTTCCATCTAATTTTTCCAAAAAATTTCCATTTTTTTCCATCCTTAAAAAAAGATTTATTTAAGTAAGTTTATTATCCTGTTTATATTTGACTGTGCAGGGTCTTCGTTGCTGTGCAGACTTGTCTCTAGTTGCAGAGAGTGGGATCTACTCTCTCCTTGCGGTGCACGAGCTTCTCATTGCGGTGGCCTTTCTCCTTGCGGAGCACTGGTTCTAGGGTGCACGGGCTTCGGTAGTTGCTGCATGTGAGCTCAGTAGTTTCAGCTCCTGGGCTCCAAGCACAGGCTCAGTAGTTGTTCTGTGGCATGTGGGAATCTTCCTGGATCAGGGCTTGAACCTATGTCTCCTGTATTAGCAGGCAGATTCTTTACCACTGAGCCACCAGGGAAGCCCTTCTCTCCTCTTTTTAAAGAAGACTGAAGCCTAACAAGCAGATGAGCTGGCCCTTGGACCCTGCGCTCTGGGCCCCCAGAGCATCTTTCCTGATGTTAGCTTTCATGGCCAAGCAGGAGCTGAAGAAGGGACATGGACTTGGTTCAAGGTCACTCGAGGCTGGGAGAAGCCTTTGGTTTTGTTCACAGGTCAGCAAAGTGGAAATGCAGGGATTTTGATCTGTCTGGGGTCCAGTGGGTGAAAGTGAAGCTTGCAGTTTTGGGATTTCTGGTCTGAGACTAGCGGCCCCAGGAACATTAGCCGGTGGTGGGACTCCTTAAAAGTTGCTACCTACACAGCCCTGCAAACCTGCCAGCAGATGGCTTGTGACATCACACTCTAATACAAGCTTTAGTTGATGTGATTGTCACAATGGGCCATATTTGAGGGTGCAGTCAAGAAGCCACGGAAGCAGGAAAAATCCAGCAAACCTCAACACTGCTATGAAGACATGATTGTTCTCCGTTCATCTTGGCTGTTGACACCCCTTTCAGGAATCTCCCTTAGACCAGTCAATAATCTTGTGGGAAGCAACCCTGAGATGGTCTTGTCAGTGGAAGTTCTCAACAGGGCTGCATTTGGGGATGAACAGCTCTTCCTGATAGGAGGGCCACAGTCTCTCAGTGAGCCTGGAGGACAAGCTGGTGGGCTCCTTTCTCTGAGATGAGCAGTGAAGCCTCAGTCTGGGCTTGGAGGTTGTTGATAAGGAGCCTTTCCATGGCAACACGGGAAGCCTGACACTGAAGGTGAATTTCAGCATCGTTGGGAATCAGACACCACAGACAGACTTGGCAAATCCCATAGCCATTGAGAACTTTGGGGCAGTAAGTCCTGAAAGGTCTCTGCCTCTCCTAGTTTTCTGGAGGAGACCCCTCCCTGCTTCCCAAGTCCAATTTGGAACCCCAGTTACTGGGGAGCTGACAATTGGATACTCTGATGTGGAGGGCAATATTGTAACGTCTGGCAACTGTGATGGTGTGCTGTACGTAGCCAGGACCTTGTTTATAGAGTAACGGTACGTGGTTGTCATGTATGGAGACCATGATGCCTGGGGCATGTCAATTGCAACTGAGTTGTTAGGAAGCCATTGTATTGTTGGGGTGTGCAGTCGTGGCCATGCTGGGTTCACGGAGGCTGTAAATATTACCCTGTCCTAACACTGGTGGGGTCTGTGCTGTTCTTCTTGGCAGGATTCATCAGTCACCCAGTTCTTCTGTTCTGGATTGTTCAACCCAGTGCTTCTCAGATTCTAAGGTGCTTTCCAATTATGCAGGGAACTTGGGGAGATGCAGGTTCTGAACCAGCAGATCTGGGATAGGGTGAGAGCGTCTGCATCTAACATGCTTCCAGCAAGGCCAATGCTGCTGGTCTACACTTGGGGAAGCATGATCCGATGGAACTTCCTGCAGTGACGGAGACGCTTTATTTTTGCCCTGTCCAGTATGGTATCCACTAGTTACAGGGCTGTCGAGATCTGGATATGTGTGAGTGGGGGATTTGACTTTCAAGTTTTATTTAGTTTTTACCAATTTAATTTGAAATAGGGGCATATAGTTAAAGGCTCTCATGTTGGACGGTACAACTCTAGAATGTTCTGTAGTGTGTATCAGAGTTCTCTAGAAGGCTTGTCAAAACACAAATTGCTGCCCCCACCCCTGCCCTTGGTCTGGGTTATGGGCTCAGGATTTGTATCTCTAATGGGTCCCCAGATAATGCTGATACCATGGGCCTGGGGACAGCACTCTGAGAACCATGCCACCTGCTAATCTCCCATCCCTGGGCTCCTCTGGGTGCTTCCTGCAGCAGGAATAAAAACTGTATGCCAGGGCTTCCCTGATGGTCCAGTGGTTAAGAATCTGCCTGCCAGTGCAGGAGACTCAGGTTCAATCCCTGGTCTGGGAAGATACCACATGCCGAGGGGCATCTAAGCCCCTGAGTTGCAACTATTGAGTCCAAGCTCTATAGTCTGGGAACTGCAGCTACTGAGGTAACCTCATGGAAGGTTTAGGCAGGAGCATTATTTTGAAACAGAGGGATCCCTAGTGAAGGCTAGCTTCTACAAATTCAAAGGCTTCTACCTGGGAGGGACTTCAGAGATCATCTGATCTGCATTTCCAGTTCACAGATGGGAAAACTGAGGCTTAACCAAGCATTGTTGGCTGGGGAAAGGGCCTTGTGACACCCAGCAGAGAACCCAGGTTTCCACCCACCCAGAGTGGGAGCCTCTGATCCATGTGCCCCTGAACCTGAGCTGGAGGAGGAAAGTGGCCGGAACACAGACTGGAATGACACGGGGACCCACAGGCTCCGTTCTATAGCCAGTACAGCTCGAGAGGCCATCCCTGGGTCCAGGGATGTCACCACTCAGAGGCTACAGCTGTGTATTTTTCCCCTTCTTTCATATCCTGCTGGGAGATTTGGTTGGTATTTAGCAGCTCTGGTTAAAAAAGAGGAAAAAGAAAGACATGGGAGAAGGTTGAAACCATTGTTGGCAATGCTATTATGAGGACCTTACTTATGTATTTCAATAATCTATGCCATTCTTGCTCCCAGTGCTGAACATGCAAGGGCAGATACACCACGGTGACATGAAATTGCTGCTGTTTATCAAACTCCCGCAGTGAGCCAGACATGGGATCAAGTCCTTTATATTCCTGATCTCATTAAAACTTCACAAAAAGCCTATGAGGTAGACGTTATTGTTACCATTTTTAAGATGAAAAAACGAAGCCTTAGCGTGATTAGATAACTAACCTGGGTCATGCAGCTGGTAAATGGAGGGATGGAGATTTGAATACAGTCTGCCTGCTGCCAAATTTCCGGCACTGTTTCCATTGTGCCAAGTGGGTGTAACCAAGAGGTGCCATGAGCTCCCCTGCCGGCTTTTGCCTGCCTCAATCTTGCTTAGCATCCAGGAATGAAGACAAGACATGTGAAGAATGAATCAGCCTGGCCCTGAGCCAAGGAGCCAGGTGTATAAGTCAGAATGATTTTAGTTACAAGTAATAGAAACCTGAATTAAAAGAAAAAGGAGAGTTACTGGCTTGTGTCCCAGGGAAGCTGTGTTCAAGGGAGATGAACATGATCTTCTGGTACGGTTGGACCTAAGGTTTTAACCCGTTAATCACTGAGAGTCTCTTTTTCATTTCCTCTTGGGTTCTTTCTCTCTTGGGCACATTTTATTCTCAGGCAGGCGCTCTCCATTGTTTGCAAGGAAAGCCTCCAGCAGCTGTAGATCCCCGTTGTCCTTAAAGCTGGGGAACTGAATCTCAATGAAAAGAAAGTACTGCCTTCTGCTCGCCTAACCCCAACTCCAGCCAAAGTCCCAGGGATGACTCCTATTGGTTCAGCTCTGGCCATGTGACCCTTCACTGACCAATCACTGCAGTGAGGGGGATTCAATACTCTAATTATACCGACCTGAGGACTCAGAGCTACATGGAGATGGGATCAGTCTTATCTGTGTCTGTCTTTGAAAGTAGGATATATTCTGTTGCCAGAAAAAAGCATTAAAACAAAAAATCCTGCCACTACTGCCATCTGTTAAAGTGGTCAACACAGTATATTGAAGACACCTTCTCTGCTGATGGAGTGTCCTGAAACTAGGCTGCTCCATGTGTTATTCCAATTCTGAGTGATTTTTGAACATCAGCTCCGTTTAACCTCCCATCTGCATCATACATCCTCTGTGCCAGCACCTGTCTCCCCCATGGCATCTGAGCTCACCATACACAGTGGAGCTGATCACATGGACTGCTGGCTTCTGGTGAGGAGGAGTGTGTGTCTTAACCTCCTAGCTTCCTGGCTTCTTCTCCAGGTGCCTTTAGTGGCTCTTCTTTTCACCCTCTCTAGCCCTCTCTAGACCCCATTATCCCCTGTGAGACCACCTCCAGCCATACATTCTTAGAGAGAAGGTAATTGAAGGAACTTGGTTTTATATTTCCAGATACCTGAGTAATATCTTGTTTGTTTGACATATCTCTGGATTGTTCAGAAGTAAGAAGTGGCTACTCTGATCTGGACTTTGGCAGTTCACTTCTTTGTTCATTTATTTATTTATTTTTTTAAAAAAATATTTATTATTTGGCTGCACCAGGGCTAGGTTGCAGCATGCAGGATCTTCCATCTTTGTTACAACATGTGAACTCTTAGTTGTGGCATGTGGGATCTAGTTCCCTGACCCGGGATCGAACCTGGGCCCCCTGCATTGAGAGTTTGGAGTCTTAGCCACTGGACTACCAGGAAAGTCCCCATTCATTCATTTTTCCAGGTGAGATTACCCATGGGCCCTACCCGTCTGCCAGAGGCATGTTCCCACCAGTGATAAGCTAGACTTCATGATGATCTTTTGGATCCTAGCTCTCGGGCTGCTCCATCACTGGCTGCTCCAGGCTCTGTGATGTGGGTCCTGAGCCTGGGGCCTGCCTGAATGCCCCCTTACACCCTAACTTTCCTCTTTCTCTCCTCGATCGCATGGCCTCAGTCCTATGCATGCTGGTGCCAAACTGTCCTGTTGTAGGGCAGGGATTACTAGCACGTGTTGGGGCTGCAAAGCAAAGGAGTGAAGACTTGGTGAAGGAAGGGCTGCTTAGCAAGCATGACCAACCTTCAAGCTGGCAGTCTTATCAGGAAGAAAGGAAGACGGTGTAGACAAACGGCAGGTGAGTTAGGACAGGCTGCTTAGAGGAAAGCGTTGCTTGCGAATCTTAAAATCACACACTCTATGCATGGAAGCATCTTCACTGCAAAGAAGAGCTGACAAATGTCATATAATACTTCCATGCCTCTCTTCACATGGGTGGATGGAGGTGTTTGGGTGTCTTCACCCAGATATGGTAAAGAGCTTCTTCTGTGCCAGGTGTGGTTATCTTTTTTGAGGGGGGATCTGTGTTGGCGCGTGGGCTTTCCCCAGTTGTGGCGAGTGGCGGCTACTCTCTGGTTGCAGTGCATGGGCTTATTATTGCAGTGACTTCTTTTGCTGCAGAGCATGGGCTCTAGGGCATGAAGGGTCAGTAGTTGTGACACATGGGCTTATTTCCTCTGTGGCATGTGGAAGCCTCCCAGACCAGGGGTCAAACTTGCGTCCCCTGCATTGGCAGGTGGATTCACAACAATTGATCCACCAGGGAAGTCCATCTCCCTCGTTTTAGTCCTCATAATCTTGACCAGAAGATGTGACCTGTCTTTAAGTGGTAGAGGATTTGAACTCGGGTCTGCCTGACTCACGGGCCAATGGCATCATTTGGATAAACACAGCAGAGGAGGAAACCCTCGAAGGCCCAGAGGCTGGGTGGGCTGGGGATTCAGTAACAGGGCAGGTGACAGAGGACTGAGGCTGCTTAGGCAAACGGGCAGGGGCCAAGGGAAAAGGGACCTTCTCAGCTGCCACTGTGGGTGACAAGCAGCCAGATGCTCGGGCTTGGGTTCAGAGGGTTTTGTGTTGACACAGAGGTCCACAGAGAGCCTCGGAAGTTTCATGAAAAGGGATCGTGGGGTCAGAATTGGTGTTTGAAAAAGGTTGTTGGTGTAATTGAGGGCAAGGCAGTATTTCAAGGAAAGCAGGGGTTAGGGGGACAGGTTAAGAGGAATTCTGTGTGTTGTCCTGATTCTCTGATGAACCTAGACTTCATCCTCAGCCTCTTTCTTATCTCCAAGAGAGGCCTGGAGGCTCCAGTAGACAGCCAGTGTTTCCTTCTCCCCCTGACAAAGGGGCCGTGGTAGCTGGGTCACATGGCTAGGGGCTTTTTTTATTTCTCCTGGAAAATAGGAAAAAGGCCTTACGGGCCTGGCTACCGCTTTTGCACAAGTCTTTATGAGCTGCGAGAGCTAAGATCATAAGGCTCCCATATTTTGCTTTTGTGGAAAAGCCAATAACTTAAGAAAATGTTTTCTCCATCAGAGAAACTTCAAAGATTCGCGAGAATAATGCACTAAAAATTATTGAAAGGCGGCCTCGCACACATCTTAAAGATCGGCACAAAAGAACGTGCCGAAGCCAGGCAGGCCTCGCCACGGTTTAAGAATTCCTTTGTTTTTCTTCATCGCTTGCAATCAAATGCAGGACCGAAGCTGTTAGGCATTTGGCTGTGGCCATCTGCAGGGCAGGCTCGCCAGCCGGATTCTTTTTCATCCAGAAGAGAAGGCTTACAGAGGCAGGAACTATTGAAAACCCTCTCTGGTGCTTTCAAAAAATAAAAATTTAAAACCTCCTCGCTGCTGTTGAAGGGGAAAGGTGGACTCTTGATCCTCCCTGTGAGCATCTGGGAGTTATTTAGGCCAATTGTGCAGAGAGGCAGAGAGTGGATGGCCCCAGAGCCCAGGGCTGAGTTTATTGGTGGGGTTGAGTTTGGCCAGGTTGTTTAAACTTGCTGCAGCTCAGTTTGATCATCTATTAATTGAGATAATAATATTTGCCCAGACAGTTTCACAGGCCTGTTGAGAAGATCAAATGAGGTTGTGTTTAAATGTGTGTATATGTGTGTGTGTGCGCACACACCCACATTCCTGCTTAAGAGAGAGAGAGGATTTCTGCTTTTCCTGTGTTTTTACTCCTTTCTGTGGGAGGAGAGAGGCTTGTCTCATGGGTCAGAGCCTAGAATCCACCGGCCGATGTTTATTGAGCCCGCAAGTTCTCGGCAAGTGCTTTCTCCTCTGGCCCTACGTGCCTATTGGTGCTGGCTGGCCTCAGTGGATCTTATCTCTCAACTGACTATGGGAAAAATTGGCTGTGGGGTCTTCAGGCCGCAGCGCATCCGTGGAGGAGCCTTCCTATGATGGTCTTGAGGTGGGAGGTTCCATTGTGCCCTCTTTTGCAGGTGCCTGGGCACATTCTCAGCACAAGCCCAGCAGCTGTTTTGGCTCCCAGTGGCTAGTGATCTCTGGGTGGAGAGAAAGGGGTGAGTTTCAGGTCTGGAAAACCCTACAGGGACAGAACATCTTATTCAGGAATTGTTATTGGACCAACGTGGAAGACTGACTTCCAGCCAAATTGTGAATGTGCAAAATTTTGAATGTTGGAAAATTGTGAATGTCATTAGGCAATGACCTCGTCTCTCTGCACTTGAGTTTTCTCACTTCCTCCACTGATCTGTGCCAAGAACTCGGTGTGCTGAAACCCTGCTTTTCAGAAAGACCCCGATGCCAGTCATCCATACTTTAAAGAGTACTGAGGTTCACGGGCCTTCTGTCCCCAGTGGATTTGCATTTGAGAATCAATGCTCATTATGAAGGAAATCTTCCATCCTCTGTTAGAAAGATTTCATCCAGAGAGGTCAGGGGCAGGGTTCTCTGATTCTCTGATATTCTGCCCCCTAGTTTTCCCTCTCTGCTTCCTAAATGGAAAACTAGCCCAGTCCACTGTCCCTAAGAACACAGGAGCTTGATCTTGACACTTCTCCCGGGACACACTCAAAGCCCTTCTAAAGCTCTGCCTCTGCTCTTTATATTAAGGAAGAGGCAACAGCTGACAACTCCAGTCTCTCTCTAGGTGAGTCTTTAGAGACTCATTTAAATGACCCACTGGCCTCCGAACGTGAATATCATGGCAGCTCAAATGCCCCTGAGTGGTTAAAAAGTAAAAGAAAGAAAAAAGGTATAATTAGCTTATTCATAATTGTCCCTTCAAGGAAAATGGAACATTGACCTCTTGGAAAGAACCAGGTTAGCTGAAATAACCCACATTTGCTGCGGACTCACTCTGTGCCAGGCCCTGAGCTAAGTGCTTTGCATTTAAGTCACTCTTTGAAGTGGGTACTGTTATCATATTCATTCTTTAGATGAAGAAACTACAGGTTGGAGAGATAAGTAACTTGCCCAAGTCCACCCAGCTTATAGAGTCAGAGATGGGACGCAGATTCAGGGCTGTCAGATCTAACACTTAAGTGTGTGCTCTTGACCAGCCACCAGTGGATATCTCCTCTAGCTTTGCTGATATGCCAGTTGTTTTACCCACAGTTTGCCTGTGTGTAAGAGAAAATCAATTATCTTGACTTAACCAATCAGGAGTTTATTTTCCCCACATAATCAGAACCTCACAGGAGAGCAATTCTGGGCTGGTTCAGGCCCTTCTGTTTTTTCTGTCTCATCACCCTGAGTGTGTCTCTTCCACCCTCATGGTTACAAAGCTACTGTGCTTTGCACCCACATTCCAGGCAGAAGGAAGTATGAAGAGACAAAGAGATTTCTCCTTGTTGCGCTTCATCTTTTTTTTAACTTGGAGGAGGTGGTTTTCTTAGGAAATTTCTTTTTATATCTCCTTGTCCAAAACTGTGTCACTGTGTGATCCCTAGCTGAAAAGGAGACTAAACATGGGCTAGCTTTCTCGCCTCGAAAATAGAGGAAGGCAAGAAACACAGGACAGAGAGTAGTTAAAAGGAGCCAGTCCATAGTCTCTGCTCAGTTTGCACCTTGAATGCTTTGCTCCAAAGGTTATGGGTGGGCATGGCAGGGGCAGAGCCAATGTGTTCCTTAGAGAGAGGATTTCTTTACATTAACTTACTGTGTCAAGTCAGCTCTTGCTTTCGTCTGTCCTTCCTGGGTAGCAGCGTGCCTGCCTCTGCTTGTAGGCTCAGCCCTGCAGTTGCCCGAGTCGGCACTGGAGCGTGGGGTCTGGCGCTGGTCTCCAGGGAGCCAAAGGTTTCACATCATTTCTCAAGTTTAGTCTTTCCTGACCTCCGCTCCACGTCAGTCCAATTAGAACCACTGACTTGAACTCCAGTTTTCCTGCCCCAAACCCCAGCTTGTTTGACGTTGGGGGTTGGAACTTCCTCCCTAAGGCTTGCCAGCTGTTGTGATGTCATCCCGTCAAGGTGGGATCAACCTCTGCTCCAGAAACATGTGGCTCAGATGTTGAGGCTGGTGCTTCTACAGAGGCAATTAAGAGGATAGGAGGGGATTTATTACTTGCGTAAGGAGCTTTCTGGGAAGAGGAGGGTGGGCCCCCCGGCTGCTTTCACCATGGCATGAGAACACAGGGAAAGGAGATTGGCTGGGGGTTTTATGGTGGTGTCTTAGTCAGCTTGGGCAGCTCTAACAGAATTCCATAGATGGAGAAGCAAATGGCAACCCACTCCAGTTTTCTTGCCTGGAAAATTCCATGGACAGAGGAGCCTGGCGGATTACAGTCCACAGGGTCGCAAAGAGTTGGCCATGACTGAGCACAGCACAGTGAACAGCAGAAATCTGTTCTTGAGGTTTTGGAGGCTGGAAAGTCCCAGGGCACGGTGGTGGTGCATTCAGTGTCTGCTGAGAACCTGTTTCCTGCTTCACAGATGGTCCTCTTTTCACTGTGTCCTCGCGTGGTGGAAGGGACAAGGGAGCTCTCTGGGATCCCTTTTATAAGGGCACTGATTTCATTCCTGAGGGCTTCACCCTCATGACCTAATCACCCCCGAAGACCCCACCCCCAATACCATCATGTTGGGATTTAGGGCTTTAACACGTGAATTTAGGGAAGGGGGAACACAACATTTCAGTCCATAGTAAGTGGTTGGGGGGTAAGGCCAATGTCAGTGTTCCGTGGGGTTTGATCTTCCAACCTATGCCTTGGCTTGCTTTCTTTCTTTTTCTAAAACTATTTGTTTATTCGGCTGTGCCAGGTCTTAGTTGCATCACGAGGGATCTTTGATCTTCTTTGAGGCACGAGGGTTCTTTTAGTTGGGGCATGTGGGATCTAGTTCCCGACCAGGGATCGAACTTGGGCACCCCTGCATTGGTAGGGTGGAGTCTTAGCCACTGGACCACCAGGGAAATCCCTGTCTTGACTTTCTTATCCTCTTGCCCAAATGTGGGGCAGGTGGGGAAGGAGAAGTGGTGAGATTTGGAAGCAGACAGCAGTCAAACATCCAAAATGGAGTCAGATTTGCAGATTCTTTATTGCATTTACTCCCTTGGGCTTGCCTCATGGACAGGGTCCCTGGGCTGTGACCTGATGCCTGGGGCAGATGAGATGCTTCCTCCTGACTTTGGGCCTCACTTGCTGCCTGATCTTCCCCAGCAGGGTCCTGTTTCCTCGAATCTCCATGTACTCTTGAAGCACACTTTAGTTTACCACAGCCCTGGACTTCATCTACTGGAACCTGGTTAACCCTCCCAGAGCCGATTGGTCTGCAGCTGATTGGTTTGACTCTTCTCTTTTTCTGCCAGCTGGGTCGCTAAGACCCCAGGATCACACAGAACCATGTGGTCACAGTGTTGAGGGTGAGTCCCTATGTGTGCTAAGTAGCTTCAGTTGCCACCCTGTGGCCTGTAGCCCACCAGGCTCCTCTGTCCATGGGATTCTCCAGGTAAGAATACTGGAGTGGGTTGCCATTTCCTCTTCCAGGGGATCTTCTGGACTCAGGGATCAAACCCACGTCTCTTACATCTCCTGAATTGGCAGGTAGGTTCTTTTCCACTAGTGCCACCTGGGAAACCCGTGCGTACCTGTGTGAAGGTGAAGTCGCTCAGTTGTGTCCGACTCTTTGCGACCTGTGTACTGTACTAAAATGATGCCATGAAGTGACTTTTAGCTCTGTCCTCTCCTCTAGATCCACAGCTATTTGCATCCAGTGAGGAATGAAAATTCTTCATCTTCCCTCTCTCTTAAAAAAAAAAATTATTTGTGCTGAGTCTTAGTTGGTGCATGCAGGATCTTCAGTCTTCACTGAGGCACATGGGATCTTCAGCTGTGGTGCATGGGATCTAGTTTCCTGACCAGGGATCGATGGTTAGAAAACTGCATTGGTCCCTGCAATGGGAGTGTGGAGTCTTAGCCACTGGACCACCAGGGGAGTCCCTCATTCTCAATTAAACTCTGAAGCAGATGCGAGACTTGGTCCTCAGCATTCCTAGGATGCGCCATCTTCATCTGTGGGATGCTGAGGTCTACCCGCCTGAGCAGTTTGGCACTGCCTTTGGAGGTTGATATGTTTTTGGATAAACACACACTCACACACATGCACACACACACACACACACACACACACGGCCCTTTTCTCTTCCTGTTATTGCCATACTGGCCTTCAAGTCCTACTTGGTTGCAGAGCAGGGTGAGCTGGAACTCTTGATAAAGGACTTCTGTACAGTGATGACAAGAATTGATTTCCAATTTCCTGCAGAATGACTCTATCATTGCTAGTGACTCAGGCAATTTAGCTCATATTCCAGGCCTGCCTGGGGGTTGTAGATCAGGCCGACAGCTTCCCAGTCATGCAGGAGGGGGATTTTGACAAGATGAGAGAGGAGACACGTTCAGAGGGTTTTGTGTTGGGGGTGGCCAGAGGGAACGGCTGCCTCAGGAGTCAGGGCCCTGCAGTGTCCCGTTGAGAGCAGCCTCGTCTCGACCATGACGGCTTATGTTTCTGGGGGGAGGGTAGCTACCCAGGACACCCCCCTTCCCCTTCTCCACACACTTTTGGGCCCTGCTCGGCATGAGAACATCCAAAACCCCAGCCGAAATATACAGGGGATCAATTTCCAGTAGTTTCCTCCATACCTAATGCTTTTTTTTTTTTTTTAAGGTTATTTATTTTTGGCTGCACTGGGTCTTCATTGCAGTGAGCAGGGACTGCTCTGCACTGCGGTCTGCGGCCTTATTGCAGAGGCTTCTCTTGTGGAGCACAGGCTCTAGGCGCGTGGTCTTCAGCATCTGTGGCGTGTGGGCTCAGTTAATACCCTATACTCTTAGGTAGTATTTGCCTTTTAAAAGATTGAACACACAGCCTGGGCTTTTTCTTTCTCATTGGACTCTGTTATAGCAGGTATGATTCTTTGCGTTTACTCATGAATTCATTTCCATCTGCCAGACTTGCATTGATTGTGCACTGGGTGCCTGATGAACTTCCTCGCCAGGAATGTATGTCAAAAGGAGAGATGGGGTTCTACCTCCCAGAGTCACCCAAGCAAAGCAGAACATGGCCGCACCAGGACCAGGAGGCCTCTGGTGGGTTGTGACTCTAAAGCCCGATTCATTTAATCCTCAGGGCAACCCTGTCAGGTGGGCCCAAGACTATTTCTGGTTTGTAGATGCAGAAACGAAGGCACAGCAGATATGAACTAGCTCAAGGTCGTATGAGGAGAAGGGCGAAGCAGAGGCTTGAACTTGGGCCCTTGGGAAGCAGTCTGTGCTTCTTGCATTGCCCTATATCCCTCATGGGGCTTCCCTCATGGCTGAGATGGTAAAGAATCTGCCTGCAGTGCAGGAGACCCGGGTTTGATCCCTGGGTTGGGAAGATCCTCTGGAGAAGGGAGTGGCTACTCACTCCAGTATTCTTGCCTGGGAAATCCCACGGACAGAGGAGCCTGGGGTCACAATCCATGGGGTCACAAAGAGTCAGACATGACTGAGCGACTGACCCTTTCAGTATATCCCTCATGGGCGGTGGATGAATATAGATGACTTTCCATCCAGTGGACTGAATGGAGCCACTGGAAATGATTATCAATTGCCCTGCTTTCATTAGGACTTCATCAAATTCTGACAGCATGAGCAATCACTGGAGGCCCAGGAATAGAGCCCATCCAGGCATATGTGTCGGTGTGAGTGTGCACAGACACACACACACATGCAGACAGGCACATACATGTACATATACTCTCTCTCTCTCTCTCACACACAAACACACACAACCAGGGCATAGCTCAAAAAACTCTAGAAGCAACGGTTCGTGACACAGCTCTGCAGAACAGACACACTGATTTCTCCTGAGTCGTTCAGCCAAAAAATTAGTTTTCAGAAATTGTTGTCAAGCTACTTCCCAAGCCGAGGCTAAGCTTGAGTCCTGTAATAGGAAGCTGATGATCAAACGCATTCTGAGAACCGCCTGGGAGCTGGGCTCTTCAAGAGATATTATAATATGCCAAGGGCTTCCCAGGTGGCTCAGTGGTGAAGAATCCGCCTTGTCAGTACAGGATTCGAAGGTTCAATCCCTGGGTTGGGAAGATGCCTTGGAGAAGGAAATGGCAACCCACTCTATTCTTGCCTGGAGAATCCCATGGACAGAAGAGCCCGGTGGGCTACAGTCCCTGAGGTCACAAAGGTTGGGACATGACCGTGCAAGTAAACAGTAACAGCAGTAATAGGCCAGTGTCCACACACTTGACTCTGGGAGGACTGTTACCCCATCTGACGCCAGAGAGACTGAGCCTCTGGAAGATCCCTCTAGATACAGAGCTGGCAAGGGACAAGGGCAGAGTTCCAACACACACCTCCTGGGCCCTAGTCTGTTTCTTTCCAGAATAATACAGACACCACTTCCTACGCACACTCTGGTGATGAGTATTTTATTTTGACAAATCGACTCCCTAGAATTTTTTTAAGACTTTAAAAAAAAACTGCACCAGGTCTTACTTGTGGCATGTGGAATCTTTTTTTCAGTTGCAGCACACAAAATCTCTAGGTGTGGCATGTGGGATCTAGTTCCCTGACCAGGGACCAAACCCGGGTCCCTTGCATTGAGAGCATGGAGTCTTAGCCACTGGACCACCAGAGAAGTCCCAGCTCTCTAGAACTGATCTGACTATTTCCCCTAAGTGTCAAGAGCAGCTCTGATTGCCTGATTTCCTGTTCTGAGAACCTGACCTGTTTTTTTGGACCAGTCTCTAGTGAAGGCTCTGGCTTTGACCCTCATTTCTCGTGCTGGTCAAGAGCTCCACGTGGGCTCTTTGCTCTCCACCCTCCAGCTTCTTTGTGGAGTGTTTGCTCTGATCCACTTCTTTCCCCATCCCTCCCAGAAGCCGCATCTAAGGCTGCCAGTCATGTTCCCTCTCATTAATAGCTTCCGGGGATGGAAAGAGACAATATAATCACTCCCTGCACACCTGTCAGGTAGATGCCGCATTAGGCAGCATGTCTGAGGTTGTTTTTAGTTCTGATCAAAGTGATTGAAACAGATGTACCTCGTGGGTCTTATTAACGGCGGGGAAAATGACTCATCAGCCATCTGACTCCTCTCGTGAATTCTTTGTATGCAGGCGATGCTGCCAGTTCCTCCTTAAATAAACAAGTGCTTAGTTTTCTGATCAATAGTTAAGATTAGGCTGGCTGGAGAAGAATCTATTTAATCCCTGACACATAAAGGCAATGGCCTGTTGTGATGCTCTCCTGATACAGAGTTTAGAAGTAATTGCTCCCTTCTCATTCATTCACTTATTTATTCAGTTATTCAATAAATATTGACTGGGCACCTATCTCGTCATGTTGCAGGTACAATTTTGGGTGCCAGGAATGTCCTAGTGATAAATCTGACTCAATCCCTGCTTCCAGGAAGCCCCAAGCCTGGGGCCGGGAGAGAAATAAATGTATAAACAATGATACTAGAAGTATGATAGATGCTGGATTACTCATTTGAGGGATATTTATGGATACATGTAGGGAAGAGAGCTTCCGAAATGGCTCCAACGATGGCTGTGCTGTGCTGTGCTTAGTCGCTCAGTCATGTCCAGTTCCTTGCGACCCCATGGACTGTAGCTCGCCAGGCTCCTCTGTCCATGGGGATTCTCCAGGCAAGAGTACTGGAGTGGGTTGCTGACATCTGGGCTTATGTATAGTTCCCTCCCATTGGGTGTGAGATGGACCTGGAGACTTACTTCTACTAAAGAGGCTCTGGCAAAATGATGGGATGTCATGTCTAAGATGAGGTTGAAGTGATGGGTTGAGTCATGTCCTCCCCCAAAAGATACATGGACATCATTTAAAGCCATTCTATTTATTTATTTTTGGCTGCACTGGGTGTTTGTTGCTGCGCACAGGCTTTTTCTAGTTGCGGGCGAGCAGGGGCTACTCTTTCCATTGCAGTTCATGGGTTCCTCATTGCGGTGACTTCTCTTGTTGAGGAGCACGGGCTCTACGATTGTGGGCTCAGCAGTTGTGACACACGGGCTTAGGTGATTCCATGGCATGTGGAATCTTCCCGCACCAGGGGTAGAACCCATGTCTCCTGGACTGGTAGGCGGATTCTTTACCACTGAGCCACCAGGGAAGTCTGATACACTGACGTCTTAATCCCTGAAACCGCTGAATGTGACTGTCTTTGGAAATAGGGTTTTTGCACATGCAGTCAAGTGAAGATGAGGTCATTCAAGTGGGCCCTAGTTCGGTGTGACTGGTGTCCTTGTAAACAGGGGAAGTATGGACACAGAGACACACATACATGGGGAGATTGCCAAAGGGAAAGCAGAAATAGGGTTGGTGCCTCCCTGAGCTGAGGGATACCAAAGATCTCCAGCACACCACTGGAAGCTTGGGGAGAGGCATGGAGCAGAGCCTCCCTACTTGCTCTCAGAAGAAACCAACCCTGCTGACACCTTGAACTTGGCCTTCTAGCCTCCAGAACTGTGAGACAGTCCGCTTCTGTTGTCTCTCCCAGTTCAGTTCAGCTCAGTTCAGTCGCTCAGTCGTGTCTGACTCTTTGCGACCCCACGAATCGCAGCACGCCAGGCCTCCCTGTTCATCACCAACTCCCGGAGTTCACTCAGACTCGCGTCCATCGAGTCAGTGATGCCATCCAGCCATCTCATCCTCGGTCATCCCCTTCTTCTCCTGCCCCCAATCCCTCCCAGCATTGTCTCTCCCAAGTCTGTGGTATTTGTTACAGCAACTCTACCAGACTAATCTAGTTACAAAAAGACTACGATTTCTGCCTCACTTCCACCCTCGCTGGGTCCTCTCACTTGCTCTGAGGAAGCCAGCTGCCACGTCGTGAGCTGTGCCATGGTGGGGCCCACATGGCAAGGGCCTGCAGGGGGCCTCTGGGCCAACAGCCAGAGAGAGACTGAGGCCCTCTGCCCAACAGCCTTTGAGGAACGGAATTCTGCCAATAACCACAGGAATGAGCTTGGAAGCAAATTCCTCCCCAGCTGGCAGCTTGGCCACAGTCTTCTAAAAGACCCTGAGCCAGAGGAACCAGCCTGGATTCTTAAGCCACAGAAACTGAGATGATAAATATTGTTTTAAGCTAATACCCTGTGGGGCATTTTTGTTATGCAGCCATAGCTAGCTGATACCATCTGTAAAGCAGACTGGACACTGTCCTAAGCACCAGGATAATGCAGCTGACATGGTCCTGGCCTTGAGAAGAGGCAATTTGATTGAGGAAGCTTGGGCTCTGGCCTCTGGCTGTCCTGGGTTCAAACCCCAGCTATGTCCTTCTCATGTGGTGCTGTCGCTGCAATCCACCTTACTTTGGTTCCTTCCTCTATAATAAAAGGAACATGTTATATAAAGTGAATTAGAAAGAGAAAAATAAATATCATATATTAATGCATATGTATGGAATCTAGAAAAACGGTACTGATGAACCTATTTGCAGGGCAGAAATAGAGACACAGAGACGTAGAGGATAAACATGTGGGCACAGTTGGGGAAGAAGGTGGGACAAATTGAGAGAGTAGCATGGAAATGTATACTTTACTATGTGTAAAATGGATAGCTAGTGGGAAGCTGCTGAATAACACAGGGAGCTCAGCCTGGTGCTCTGTGATGACCTAAAGGCGTGGGATGTGAGGGTGGGAGGGATGCTCAAGAGGAAAGAGGTATGTGTATGTTTATGGCTGACTCATATTGTTGTACGGCAGAAATCAACACGACATTGTAAAGCAATTATCCTCCAATAAAAAAGGGGGGAGCAGTACCGGGGATCCTGTGTGGGTTAAGTTAATTTTTGTAACGACTTTACAGAGATTATTTCACATTCAGTGACTATGTACTGGATGTCTATGACGGGGCAGTTAGGGGATGCTGGGCTGACAGAGATGCTTTGCCTATGGTGCGTCCCTGCCCTCGTGTGGTTTACCTCATAGTGAAGGAGCTGGAAGCTAGACGAATAAACAAAGGTATTTGTTGCAACCTCAGCGAGTGCTATTTCCTGTGCAGAAAGAAGAAGCAATTTCATTTTGCAAGGTTCTTTTGGGACAAGAGGTTGGGGAAGGCTTCTCTGAGATGTTGTTTTGCAGAGATGGGAACTAACTAATCAAGCGGAGGTCATGGGGTAGGATGTGCCAAGCGCAGGCCAGCTGAATGATGGTGGGTGTGGTCCAGGACGCATGGATCTGGGCTGCATTGCCAGGATGGGGCCAGATGACGTGCTGAGGCTGGGCTGGAGGGCAGTGGGGGAGCCAAACAGGACCGGTAGGTTTGAGGCTTGAGCAAGTGGGTAGACGGGCTTGCCATTTACTGACGTGGGAAGCTTGGGGGCTTAGCAGGTTTGGGGAGGGACTCAGGAATTTTGAGTTGGGGTTTGGGAGTGGGTAGGAAGAATGTTCTAGAGAGGAGAAAGGAGGGACAAAGGCACAAGGGTATGACAAAGTGTGGGTTTAGGAGGCTGGCAGTTCTCTGGTCAATCAGAGCTCAGTACTGTAGATTCCCTGGTAGCTCAGACGGTAAAGACAGAGGGGATGGCAACCCACTCCAGTATTCTTGCCTGGAGAATCCCCATGGACAGAGGAGCCTGGCAGGCTACAGTCCATGGGGTTGCAAAGAGTCGGACACGACTCAGTGACTAAGCATAGCAGTGTAGATTCTAAGGACTGCCAGAGGGATGTGGTGAGGAGGTGATGATGAGGCTGTGATTGCTGGTCTTTACCCCACTGTCCATAGGACGATGGGATGTATATGTGTGTGTGTGAGTCATGGGGGGTGGTTTATGATTTGAAAAAGATTACTGGGATGCTTGCTAAAACCCAGACTCCGGAATTTGGAGGATAAAGTGAAAGTGTTAGTCCCTCAGTCATGTCTGACTCTTTGAGACCCCATGGACTGTAGCCCTCCAGGCTCCTCAGTTCATGAATTCTCTAAGCAAGAATACTGGAGTGGGTTGCCATTTCCTTATCTAGGGGATTTTTCCAACCCAGGGATAGAATCCAGGTTTGATCTGCAGGCAGAGGAACTAAGGGTCAAAGGATTTTGGGAGACTCAGGGTATCTTTTCTCCAGACTATTGGGTACCTTCTACCCATCTACCCAAATCTGGGAGGGCAAACCAGAATCAATCGGTCCAAATGAGGCGTGTGCCTTAGAAGCCTGCACATTGACTCATCATCTTATTTATTTATTTAATTCAGTTTTATTTTATTTCTGAGAATGGACTTTTATAAATTTTTTTTTTCCTGTCTGTTGAGTTTGAGTTGCATTTCAGGGCCACTTTGCAGCACTGTAATTCATTTGCCTGTAGCCTTTTAAAAAATATATATATTTTTCATTTATCTTCTTATTTAATTGATCAGATACATTTATAATTACAGATCAGTAAAAATTCATGTACTGCATTGTGAAGTATTAAATAGCTACCAAAGTTTTAAAAAGCATCACTGGTCATTCAGAGGGGGTAGCTCTCTACATTTCATCATAATAAGTGTGATCTGTGCTCTAGGGTAACCAGAATTTGAGTCTGGAACGTCTCTTTCAGAATAGCTTTTTTTTTTTTTTCCTGAAATCAATTGAAACCTGAAGAAGGTGGAAGGCTGCAAAGCTTCTTCTTAGTTTAATCATTTGTTTTTCATTCATTCCCTGATCTAATGATTCTACTGAGAACTAGAGGGAGTGCAATGAAGCAGACTCTTGTGACTGCCCTCCTGTGGGTCTCCCAGGACGGTAGGCTGCACAAGTATGTCGCATTTGCCCTTGTCCATGTAACTCACCAGCTCCATGTCCTCCCCTCTCTCCCCACAGGAACCGACACCAACGCTCACGGTGAGATGCCTCCCCGTCACTGTGCATTCATGCCCCCTCCCTGTACAGACCCGCTGTGTCCCACGTGATGTCCTGCCTTGGTTGTTTTCAGGTCTCTGCCAGAGAGCTGCGTGGATGGGTAGTGGGCACTGCTCTGGGTCAGGCCCACCTTGCTACCTGTGCTGTGCCTGGCAAGGGACTCATTCTGAACCTCATTGACAAAATGGGTGTATCAACACCCACCTCGCAGGGTTATTGTAAGTGTTTAAATGGAATAATGTGTGTCAAGCAGAGTCGTGATTGTGGCTTACCTATGCATTGTCCCAGTCTCTTCTGCTTCCTTAGTATCAGAACCCTATATTTTAATTTTTTGTAAGCTTTAAGAAATATTTATCTATTTGGTTGTGCCCCATCTTAGCTGTGGCATGAGGGATCTTTAGTTGCGGAATATGGGATCTAGTTCCCTGATCAGGGATTGAACCCAGGACCCTGCATTGGGAGCACGGAGTCTTATTAACCACTGGACCACGAGGAAAGTCCTCAGAACTCTATATTATTAAAGGTAGTTCTTGCTTGGCTGAAAACTTTTTTTTTGAAGCTCTTTTGCAATGGGGCGGCCAATGAGATTGAAGCAGAAGTCACTGGGTGGGAACTTCAGAAAATCTTCTTGAAGGGTCCTTTCACCTTCTCCCCAACTCTACATTCTCTTTCTTTCTGACTGAAATATGGATGTGATGGCTGGAGCTCCTGCAGCCATTTCGGACTATGGGATGACCTTGAGGATAAAAGCCACCTCATTAAGGAAACTGGGATAGAAACACTGGAGAAGGACATTGATTTTTTTGAGCCTCAGTTTCTTATCTGTAAAACAGGAGCAATAAATATGGCATGTATTACTAGATACTAGGAGTGAAGTGCCTAGTACAGCAGCTGACATGGAGTAGGTCCTCAACTAAATGCAGTCTGTGCTTTTTTTTTTTTTTCTCCTTTCTCATCAGAGTTTATGGGAACTGCAGACAGTTTTCCTACTTGTATATATTAACTGCAGAAGGGGTGACCTTCACATGGCCACAGCCTGTCATACCAAACTGGTGAGTAGAGCCAAAATTGGCTCAGAGGTTCCCTTCTCTATCTAGTGTGGCCAGAAATCCTTAGTGGCAGCTGTCTGAGTATGCTTTCTCTGCAGGCTGGTTGCTAATCTCTCTTCCTTGAGAACCCTGCCTTAGTATCTTGCCTTCCTGCGGGGAGGTGTCATTTGCAGCAGCAGTCAGTTTGACAATGGACGTGCTAAGAATGGCATCTCTAAATCCCATGAGTACAGCTTGGGTCCTCTTACTCAGGTCCCCAGGAGTTTCTTCTCATTCCTTAAGCCAAATGGATGGCACCGGGGAGAGAGAGAAATCTTTGATGTAGAAGGCACTTGGACTAATGACATAATTACTCTGCAGAACCATTTGCAAAGTAATTATGGGCTATTGTTGGGATGCTCCAGCTTTTTTTTTTTTTTTTTTAAAGTAATGAGACTCTGCTTAGAGTAAGTGATGATGGGGGAATAAAAAATAATAATATGTATGTGCATTTGAAGTGGCAAGAAACATTCTTTATGCCCACCCCTCTCCAAAGCAATCTGCCCCCTTTGCCATCTCCCTAACGTAAAACCAGAAACTCACCCAGAACCCACCACGGACCCCAAGTGTGCAGCGCTGTGTTCTCTGCCCTGTTTGCAATCTTTCTGATATTAAAATGCAATTTCAAGAAGTACTGGCTGTAGAATAATTTGCTGAGAAATGCGTTTCTTCTAAGGATGGAAGGACCTTGAGGCCATGTAGTTAATGTAATGAAGCCCAGAGGTCTTCTGAGTGGGAAAGTTCTTGAGTAGCTCTCCTCAGCACTTTGTGCTGGAGCCAGGCTTCATTCTGGTCCTGGCCCACCTCCTAGGATGTCCGCCAGGTCCCGTCCCTCGGCATGGTGCCTGCAGCCTCTGCTCCAGAGGGGCTGCACAGAGCTAATTGAGATACATATTACAATATTAACTTTTTAAATATCGTATTAGCTTTCCATTAGGATAAATGAAGTATGTGAAAAGATTGTAACAGGGCATTTAGTCTCTGCCTGCGCTTAGCACACTGGTTCTGTCCAGATGCGATCCTCAGTGCCCACCCCAGAGATGAATGGGAGGGGCAGGTTGAGGCTGAGAGCATTCTTTCTAGATAGAAATCCAGTCTGTGGGTGCAAGCAGTGAAGGAGAGGGTGGCGTGGAAGGGCTAAGTCTTGGGGGAAAGGAACTGGATCAGTTCCTATCCTCCTGATGTTGGTTCCCTGGATCCCAGAGGAAACTGAAGGAATTTTCCAAGCAGCTTGACTCGTAACTGATAACATCCATTGTGAACAGTCACAGTGCTGTTGGCTGTGGTTCTAGAAAGGACAAGTGCTCTGTGGACATTCTCTCTTAATCCTCATTCCAGTGACAGAGGAACAGGGGCCAGAGAAGGCAGGGATTGTCCCAAGGTCTTCCAGCCTCTCAAAACAGCACTTCTGTCGGAGGAGAGATGTCAAATCTCGGCCTACACGACTGAAATCTGCTGCCTTAGTGTCTGGCCCTGATGTCTTGTTGGGCCAGGGAGGTGCAAATTTGCAGGGGCAGCCTGCAAATTCCTAGCCAGGGTTATCTTAGCCTGTTTGGGCTTCCCTGGTGCCTCAGACAGTAAAGAATCTGCTTGCAGTGTAGGAGACTCGGATTTGATCCCTGGGTCAAGAAGATCCCCTTTCTCCAGGGGGTCGCCAGTTTTCTTGCTGAGAAAATTCCATGGACAGAGGAACGTGATGGGCTTACAGTCCATGGGGTGGCAAAGAGTCAGACACGACTGAGCGACTGACACACTTGGGCTGCTTTAACAAAATATCACGGACTAGGTGAACTTGGGTGAACTTTGGGAGATGGTGAGGGACAGGGTGGCCTGGTGTGCTGCAGTCTGTGGGGTCACAAAGAGTTGGACATGACTTAGTGACTGAGCAACAGTAACAAGTTGTCATAAAAAACAGACATCTATGGCTCACAGTCCTGGAGGCTGAGAGATGGAGGTCAAGTTGGAGCGTGGTCAGGTGAGGGCCCTCTTCCAGGCTTCAGCCTTTTCCTGGTATCCCCACATGCTGGGTTGGGTAGGGGAGCTCTCTGGAGCCCCTTTTATAAGGGGACTAATCCCATTCATGAGGGCTCCACCCTCCTGAGTTAACCACATCCCAGAGACCCCACCTCCAAATACCTTCACACTGGCCTCTGGTTTTCCACAATACCTTCCATGCTGGCATTTTGGGGGGACAGACAGACATTTAGCCTATAGCATTGGGCTCTGTGGACAACCATCCTTTTTTACTTTTTTCTTTCAACTTTTAACTTTGTATTGGAGTATAGGCAATTAGGTACTTCCCGGGTGGTCCAGTGGTAAAGAATCTGCGTGCCAATGCAGGAGTCGAGGGTTTAATCTCTGGGTGAGGAAGGTCCACTGGAGGAGGAAATGGCAACCCACTCCAGTATTCTTGCCTGGAAAATTCCATGGACAGAGGAGCCTGGCGGGCTAGAGTTCAGGGGGTTGCAAGGAGTCAGACATGACTGAGCATATACACACAGAGCCGATTAACAATGTTGTGATAGTTTCAGGTGGACAGTGAAGGGACTCAGCCATACATCATATATATATTCTCCCCAGACTTCTCTCCCATCCAGGCTGTCACATAACATTGAGCGGAGTTCTCTGTGCTATACAGTAGGTCCCTGTTGTGGACAACCATCCTTTGGCTCTGTCCGGGGCTGTGTAGCCAGGTGGCCCACCACCAGAGATAGGGACTGTCATCAGAGCAAGGTGGTCATTTTCTTCATGAACACGGAAGGTGCATGTGGACAGAGCTGGAAGCCAATTCAGGCCCGGCCACTGTCTTGACCTTGGGTCACTGGTGATTTGGCTAAAGGAAGTAAGATATGCCACATCTGATTCTTAAATGGCTAAGACCTTGAGACACTTCACCTCTCTAAGACTCAATTTCTCTTCTGCAAAATGGGTTTAGTAACCCTATCTCATACGGCTTTGGGAAAATTAATGAAATAATCCACATGGCATACGTGGCTCAGTGTTCACATATATTATGCTTAGCGACATTCGTGCTCACGCTCATTTGCTCAGTCATGTCTGACTCTTTGCAACCCTATGGACTGTAGCTCAGTAGGCTCCTCTGCCCACGGGATTTTCCAGGCAAGAACAGTGAAGTGGGTTGCCATGACCTCTTCCAGGGGATCTTCCCCACCCAGGGATTGAACCCACAACACTTGTATCTACCTGCATTGTAGATGGATTCTTTACCCACTGAGCCACCTTCCTTATCTATAAGATGAGAATAATAGATGTACCTAGTTCAGAGAATTAAGAAAATTATGAGTCCTAATACTGGACTGGCCCATAGTGTATTTGTTATTTATCTTTGTGTTCAGCTGTGAGTTTACCCATAGGCCTGCCTTTTGGTGTCGAGACTGTGCATCGCCTGCTGGACAGTGAGTGGTTTGAGGCTGCAGGCATACGGGCACAGGGGTAGCCTAGATGGGCTGGGCTCTCAAGCTGAGTCATTAACTATCCACACTACCTCTCAGGCCAGGCATTAAGGGGTCTCTTTCGAAGAGGGGGCGGCTTGCTTGGGAGCGTGACTGTGGGGTGCATGAGGTTCCAACACCAGCGCCTTCAGAACAGAGGAGTGGCTTAGTTCATCTTTGCCTCTCCTGTTCAGCTCAAACCCTGGAACATGATAACACCCTTGGGAGTTGCTCTGAGTTGTCCATAACACAAGAAACAAAGGTGAGCCTTCAAGATGGTGTGTCACGAAGTCTCATGGTGTATGGTGCACAGAATTTGAACAGAACGGGTCCGGAGGACAGGTGAAGCTTTTTGGAGATGGTGATCTGGACCTGCTCTGAAGAGGTTGTTGGGAAACAAGAATAGGGTCTGAGGTGGGGGGAGCACGGGGCATCGTGTCAGGGGCCTGAGTGCTCCCTCAGGCGAGCAGAGAGAGCATGTGGGGCTGGGAGCAGTTTCTTTGGAGCAGAATATATGGAATATATGGGTTAGAAGTTAGAAGCTGATGGGGGTTCTTGAGAAAGGAGTCGGAATTTGAGCTCAATGTAGGGGACTACAGCGAGACGCAGAAAGTTTCAGAGGTGGATCCGACCTCCTGGGAGTATTTTAAGAGGGTGACCTGGTGGCTGTGTCGGATGAATGGAGGGTGTGGGATGGGAAGCCGGGACTGCAGACAGCCAGGCTCACTGGAGTGCAGGGTGGGGGTGGGGCTGAGCCTTCAGTCCTTCTGGGAGAAGCTGCCTTGTGTCCCCAAGAGTTGCTGTCACTTAACCATGACCTGCTGATTAAGTCACCTATTGTGTTGAGTAATGAGTCATTCTCTGATGCTTTTGTGCAAGCAAATAGAATATTTATCCAGGTCCCAGGGAACTTGGGGACACCTTGGAAAGCAGGCAATGGCTTTGAAGTCATGTCAATGAAAGCCTTAAGCTTCTGTGTCTCCGGACCCGTTCACAAGTCAGAGCCTGTCGATTTTGAGGGCAGAATATTTTCAGCGTAAAGCTTTGAATTGGAGGCCAACCTGGAGCACACAGAGCTTTTTATTTTTCAGTCTTATTAGCAAGGGCATTGTGCATGGTGCAATGGCAGAACAGAGGGGGAAAGTGACTGGCAGGCCGGGGAGCTGGAATGAGAAAATATGTGACCGTGGGGAAGCTGGAATCCACAGGTAATAACCCCTGTGTTAGACTTTCCTGGACAAGGAGCTCCATCTTGGAGCCTGCTTCTTGGGAAACTCAACCTGTGACAAGTGGTGATAAAAATGCTGAAGCCTGGAGTCAGTTATTCTCTCTCCAGGCCCCAGTTTCTCCATCTGCAAAATGAAAATGGCATATCATATCAGAGGTTCTCAAAGCGTGGTTCATGGAACTGTGAGGGCACCCGAGATACTCTCGGGACAGCTTATTTTCACAGGACAAAACTGTTTTCACAAAATACCACTTTTCCCTGAAAGGACAATGGACAGAGAAGCCAGAGTACACATTTTCTCAAAAATGAACAGTCTGTCATTTCAAGGAAAAGAATTCACGTAATTTGTTGCCAGTGATAAATGTCAAGCACTGAAGTAGATACACGATCATTAGATATTAACACATCAATCCATTAGTAATGTCTGCTGTGGCCCTGAAGTGGACACAGTGGTAAGTGTGTCATCCATAAAAGCCCCTCTAGCTTTGCTGCTCTCTGACTAAGTGGACAGCCTGAGAATGTTCTGAATGACTTCAGCCCTTTCTGGAAGAACTAGGTAATAGCACAAGAAGAAGCAACACAGGCCTAACTAGGATCCTGGCCTGGTAGGCAAAGCTAGCCCTGGGAAAAAAGATGACAGAGTTCCATTTTTTTGCTATTTTTCCAATTTTTCTTTTCAGAAATATCTCTTCCACCCACAATCTCAGGGTCCTAGCTTGTTTTTTTTTTTTTTTTTTGCCCTTACTTAAATTTCTTTTATAAAGTGAAAGTTGCTTAGTTGTGTCCTACCCTTTGTGACCCCATGGATTATATAGTCCGTGGAATTCTCCAGACCAGAATACTGGAGTGGGTAGCTGTTCCCTTCTCCAGGGGATCTTCCCTACCCAAGGATCAAACCCAGGTCTCCCACATTGCAGGCGGATTCTTTACCAGCTGAGCCACCAGGGAATTTTATAAAGAGAAGCAACAAATTCATTTTCACTGAAGAGAGAAGGAAATAGCAATCCACTCCAACATTCTTGCTTGGGAAATCTCATGGACAGAGGAGGCTGGCAGGCTATAGTCCATGGAGTCACAAAGAATTGGACACAACTGAGCAACCAAACAAAAACAACTATAACTGGTTAGGCATCACTAGCCTTCTTGGGAGATTCAACTTTTATTGCTAGACAAAGGCTTCAGCCAGGAGGTTTCGAACTTTTAAGACTTGTGGTCTTTCGTTTTTAAATGTGAAGTCTCACATTTTCCATTTTGATATGGTTCGTTGGGAGACTTAGTATTGTCTATAGATTCCTATCAGTCAAGGAGATTTTGTTAAACTTTATTTTCCTTTTTTTAAAAAATGTATTTATTTGGCTGTGCTGGTCTTAGTTATTTTAGTTACAGCATATGGCTTCTCGTGATTGAACCTGGGGTCCCCTGCATTAGGAGTGTGGAGTCTTAGCCGCTGAGTCACCAGGGAAGTCTTAAACTTTATTTTCTGAAGTTTGTGCTGTGAAAACATGTTTGCATTTTCCAAATATGAATTATAACATTAGCTTATGCTCTTTCAACCCTCCTCTCGACCCTGCCTTGACCCCTGTAATCTCAAAGTAGTCTAAAAAAGTTCAAGTTTCTCTCCCCACTCTACCCTCAAGTTGTGCAGAATATATCTCCCAAGATGGCATCAATAAAATCTCCCATACCGTAAATCTCCCATACTGTGTGTTCTTTAACACTGTGACAATGTAACATAACTCTTCTCACTGAGAGGTGAGGTCTATGTCCCCTCCACTGAAATCTGGGTCATCCGTGGCTGTGGAAGAAGTGGCATTATATGACTTTTACTGCTAGGTCATAAAAAGCCATGCAATTTCCATGCGGTCCTGTTTACTCTTGGAGCCCACCACCATGCAGTTAGGAAGCTGAGGCCACAAGGAGAAACCAAGCGTTGGCTTCAGCCAACAGCTCCAGCTGAGGTCCCAGCTGATGGTCAGCATCAGCCAGTCTAGTCCTCCTGAACGTGCCTTCAGAGCCCCAGTGGTTGAGGTTGTGCCCCAGACATCATGGATCGGAGATGAATTGTCCCCAGATTGCAGGAACAAAAGAAAATAAGGGATTGTTATGTCTCCACATTTTAAGGTGTGTTTGTACGTAGCAACAGTAACTGGAACCAAAGTCAAAAGGGTGCTGGCAGGTACAGGGAGAGATGTGTGTTGGCATCAAGTGTCACCCTTTGACCGTTGCATCCTGACCACTGTGGTCCACAGTGCAGTTGGGAGGAGTTGGAAAGAGACAACCCCTGAGATTGAACTTTGGTTGATTTCCCTATTCCCCTTTTCTCAGTGTCTGTTATTAGTCATATCCATGTAAAGTCCTTTTCTATTTTTTTAAGGACTTGGGTTAAGTCAAGCTACTTATTTCGGGTTTAGCATCCTCATCCGTCAAAGGAGGAGTTGAACTAAATCTCTCAGCTCCTTTCCAGCTCTGACATGCCAGTTTCCTCTCTTCATTTTATTTTCCCCACGTTTCTCCTCCTCCCCCCCCAAATTTAACAATGAAAATTGTAAGCTCAACAAAATCTCCATGTCTCTGCTAGTATCTAATCCACTTGGGGCAGATAAACTGCAGGAATAGCTGTTTCTGGCTCTGTGAATTTGACAAGTGTGTTTGCATACTGCCTGGCATTTTGTCTGCATTTTCTCACTGGTGGATGCCAGGAGTCTTACTGACAACACAGCATTCCAAGGACAGCAACCATTTGTCCTCTTAATTCTTTCATTTTTTTTCAAACCTCCATACTGAAATATTTATGAGTCTTTATTTTTCTTAGAAAGTTCAATCTAGACGTAGTATAATTTTTCTTTTCGGGGAATCTCTGATTGGAATAGATTCAGGCCGATGGGTTAGCATGTAATTTAAGAGCTGTATTCAAGGTTTGCACACTGGGAAACTGGCCAATGACACAGTAACCAAGGAAAACTCAGGTGGGTACTGATTAGCCAAAATTTGGAGAAGGAAGGATCGTGCTGTGTCTCTCTACCTGCACTGTGGCCTGGTTATTTTACCCCTAGTCATGAATGGGTCAGAATCACAAAATTAGAATGTTGTTGTTCAGTTGCTCATTGTGTCCGACTCTTTGTGATCCCCTGGACTGCAGCACGCCAGGCTTCCCTGTCCTTCACTATCTTCTGGAGTTCACTCAAACTCACGTCCACTGAGTTGATGATGCCATCCAACCATCTCATCCTCTGTCGCCCCCTTCTCCTTCTGCCCTCACTCTTTTCCAGCATCAATGTATTTTCCAGTGAGACATTAGAATAGTCCTTCCAACTTCCAGGCTTTAGGAAGAAGAGCCCTGTGGATCCTGGTCAGTTAGAGTGACCTGGAATATAGAATCACTTTTCTGTCAAGCTGGTGAGCACTTGGAGAAAGACCTCCAAGGTTGGAGATTAGCAAAATACTCAGCAGCCATAAAGCTAAGTTGACTAGAAAACCGCAGGGTATTTAAGATGAATTTTGTTATGTACATTTCATACAAGCTGCCCCTGCTTTCTATTTATTCATTTATTTGATTATTTTTGAGATATAGTTGACATGCAATATTGTATCAGTTTCAGGTGTACTACATAATGATCTGACATTTGCATACATTGGAGATGTCCCTGTTTTCTTTTTGATAGCTAAATATTTGTATGTTTATTAATAAACACTGGCGATGCATATATATTTTTAATGTGGTCATGCTTACCTGGACATTCAAATGATCTTTGTCTTTAAAAGTGACCCATCATAACTTATCTACAAAACAAATAGAGTTACAGAAGTAGAAAATGAACTTGTGGTTGCCGGGGGTTAAGCGGCAGAGAGATAAATTGGGAGATTGGTATTGACATATACAGACTGCTGCTGCTGCTGCTGCTAAGTCACTTCAGTCGTGTCCGATTCTGTGCGACCCCATAGATGGCAGCCCACCAGGATCCCCCGTCCCTGGGATTCTCCAGGCAAGGATACTGGAGTGAGTTGCCATTTCCTTCTCCAATGCATGAAAGTGAAAAGGGCAAGTGAAGTCGCTCAGTCGTGTCTGACTCAGCGACTCCATGGACTGCAGCCTACCAGGCTCCTCCGTCCATGGGATTTTCCAGGCAAGAGTACTGGAGTGGGGTACCGTTGCCTTCTCCGCATATACATACTACTATATATAAAATAGATTACCAATAAGGACCAACTATATAGCACAGGGAGCTCTACTTCATACTCTGTAATGGACCATGTGGGCTTTCAGGTGGTGCTAGTGGTGCCAGAAGCTGTGTGCCAATACAAGAGACCTAAGAGAAGTGGGTTCAATCCCTGGGTCCGGACGATCCCCTGGGGGAGGGCGTGGCAAGCCACTCCAGTATTCTTGCCTGGAGAATCCCATGGACAGAGGAGCCTGGTGGGCCACAGTCCACAGGGCTGCAAAGAGTCAGACATGACTGAAGTGACTTAGCACACACGTGCAAATGGCCTATATGGGAAAAGAACTTTAAAAAGAGAGGATAGATGTATATATATGTCTAGATTAACTTTTCTGTACACCTGAAACTAACACAGAATTGTAAGTCAACTATATCCCAATAAAAATTTTAAAAAGTGACCCATGATATATATTTTATATACACATCTATATTTTTGATATCTAAGTACCAAAATGAATAGATAATTATAAAAATTGATATAATTTAGACATATATACGCTGGACTGGAAGAAACACAAGCTGGAATCAAGATTGCCGGGAGAAATATCAATAACCTCAGATATGCAGATGACACCACCCTTATGGCACAAAGTGAAGAGGAGCTAAAAAGCCTCTTGATGAAAGTGAAAGAGGAGAGTGAAAAAGTTGGCTTAAAGCTCAACATTCAGAAAATGAAGATCATGGTATCCAGTCCCATCACTTCATGGGAAATAGATGGGGAAACAGTGGAAACAGTGGCAGACTTTATTTTTTGGGGCTCCAAAATCACTGCAGATGGTGATTGCAGCCATGAAATTAAAAGACGCTTACTCCTTGGAGGAAAAGTTATCACCAACCTAGATAGCATATTCAAAAGCAGAGACATTACGTTGCAGACTAAGGTCCGTCTAGTCAAGGCTATGGTTTTTCCTGTGGTCATGTATGGATGTGAGAGTTGGACTGTGAAGAAGGCTGAGCGCCAAAGAATTGATGCTTTTGAACTGTGGTGTTGGAGAAGACTCTTGAGAGTCCCTTGGACTGCAAGGAGATCCAACCAGTCCATTCTGAAGGAGATCAGCCCTGGGATTTCTTTGGAAGGAATGATGCTAAAGCTGAAACTCCAGTACTTTGGCCACCTCATGCAAAGAGTTGACTCATTGGAAAAGACTCTGATGCTGAGAGGGATTGGGGGCAGGAGGAGAAGGGGACAACCAAGGATGAGATGGCTGGATGGCATCACGGACTCAATGGATGTGAGTCTGGGTGAACTCCGGGAGTTGGTGATGGACAGGGAGGCCTGGTGTGCTGCGATTCATGGGGTCGCAAAGAGTCAGACACGACTGAGCGACTGAACTGAACTGAACTGAGACGTATATATTCTGGTCTGTAATATAATGTGGAAAGAAAATGTGTACTGGAAGTTTGTGGAGGCACATATTCTTGGGGACTGTCAGCATAATGCTAATTAAATTGGATTAGAACTTTTTCATTGGCTTATTGAACCCATTTTGCTTATTATCATAGCCTACTATGTTTGGTTTTATTTATCACATTATTCATGCATTCATTCATTCACATTCCATTATTTTGCCTTATGCATCCTTTTTTCTTTGCTTTTATTTTCTCTTGTGATAGTTGATGGAATGTGGCCAATGTTTACTTTTAATAAGTGGTTGATTTTATACTTTTCAAAAACAACTTTGCTTGTACATTTCCTATAATTATTAAATGCAAGAATTATATAAGGATCTTGGACTCTTTTTGAAATGAGTCAATGATGTGTTATAGCTCTTCCTGCTCAACTCCTTACATATGTCAGTATCACCTGGGGTGCATTGTAGAATGCAGCTGTTATTCATATTAACTCCCCCCCCCATATATGATTTGTCTTTCAAGCATCCCTATAGACTTGGACATTCATTTAGGTACCATATTTGTGTCAGTTATTTAAATAATCTCTGGTTAATGGTGGTAATGCTTCATTTTATAACTTCAGATGAGTCCTTATTTTTGATTCCTTTGGTAGGTTTAGGGATTATAACTTTGGTTAAGGTTTTCAGGAGAAACGAATTAACAACAGAATTTTCAGTGGCATTACCTTTCTCAGACTATCTTTCCCTTGTCGTGATACATAAACAGCATCTGGGCCAGACTCTTGGCTCACAGAATTCCCCCTTACCACTCTACAGACATTGTTTTACTTTTCTTATATTTGTGTGGGTAGGATCTGGGATCAGCCTTATTTCGTTTCTCTGTAAGTGACCTGTCATTATATTTATTTTTTTGCTTAGATTAGTGGCATTTTCCCTTCAACCTTGATACTGAAAAATGCCACTAAAACATGCTTGCTTTGTCTCTTTTCATATCTTTCCTTAAAGCAGTGGATCCTTTTGATTTACATGCTCAGATTTTTTTTTTCAAGCGCAGGAAAATTGCCTCCTACTAAATCATTGATTTTTGCTTTTCTTCCACTTATTCTGCTTTTTTCTTTAGGAATACAGCTAATCCAGAGATGAGATGGTCGATTTCTAGCCTACATGTGCATTATCTTCTTCCTTATTATATTCAGCTTTCTGTGCTGCTTCTCACCCCCCTCAATCTTACTGCATTTACCTAGTCAAGCAGCTCCACTGTCAATCTATTTTTTTCCCCATTGTTGATGTTTGCTTTTTAGTGCCTCCAATGTATATTTTAATTTTATTACTGTTTTTAGCTTCCTGGCACTCTTCCCCTCTGCCAGCCTCTTTTTTTTTTTTTTTTTGAGCCTACATTTCTGATTTTTCATTTCATCATTCAAAACATGCTTTATGAAGTTTCTTAATTTTTAAAAAATTTACATAAAATAGATACATTCTGAACATTTCTTCTATTTCCTATAATCAATTGATTTCTCAGGTAAACTTTTGCTCTGTACACCTAGGGCAAAGTTTTCATGTGTGTATTATACAATCTGTTTATAAATCCAATTTTCCCCCTCTGTGTGTGTATTCTTCTATTTCATATATATATATATGAAATAGATATTTATATCTTTATCTATGTATCTATCTATATCTATTCCCTGGTGGCTCAGATGGCAAAAAATCTGTCTGCAATGTGGGAGACCCAAGTTTGATCCCTGGGTCAGGAAGATCTGCTAGAGCAGGGAATGGCTACCCTCTCCAGTATTCTTGCCTAGAGAATTCCATGGACAGAGGAGCCTGGCTGTATGAGGTCCACGGGATCGCAAAGAGTCAGAGATGACTGAGCAACTGACACACACACACATATATAAATGCACATGTACATATGTATATGTGTGTATATACATATATAAACAAATATATGCATATACATATGTGTATATATATCCCTGAGCAAAGAATTTTTTTCCAGGTCATTGTTTGTAAACTGATAGGGTGTATATATTCTATCTCATCCCCTTCACAGTCTCTCTGCCTTCCTTCTGCCAGAATTTTCTTTTTGGATCTCAGTCCAGAGGCAAATTAATGTGCTCAGACCACAGACACATTTCTGGTCAATGGAAAGCATCTATCTAGTGCAGCTCTTCAGAACTCACAATTTTTTCTTGCTCCCACTCTCTGGGCCTTTAAGTGAGAGAAAGTGATTGTATTTCCAGATAATTGAAATAGTCCATAGTTCTTCTCCTGCCACAAGTGACCTCTGAAAAAAAACTACAGTGCACAAAGTCTGTCGTTCCCAGTTTACATTCGTGGAATAAACTTTCACAGACACGTCTCGCTTTGCCAGAGTTGTGTTTTGGGGAGTTTTCTCTGCAAGACAGCATTACTCAAAGGGTGTTTCATGAAGATAGCTAGAAACTTTAAGGGAAGACGATAGAGGAGAATATTCAATTAACTTAAAAAAGGGCTCAGTGGTCAAATATGTTTGGAACTATTGGGTTCAGTTCAGTTGCTCAATCATGTCCGACTCTTTGCAATCCCATGGACTTCAGTGCTCCAGGCTTCCCTGTCCATCACCAACTCCCAGAGTTTACTCAAACTCCTGTCCATTGAGTCAGTGGACCATCTTATCTTCTGTTGCCCCCTTCTCCTCCTGCATTCAATTTTTCCCAGCACCAGGGTCTTTTCAAATGAGTCAGCCCTTCACATCACATGGCCAATGGATTGGAGTTTCAGCTTCAATATCAGTCCTTCCAATGAATATTCAGGACTGATTTCCTTTAGGATGAACTGGCTGGATCTCCTTGCAGTCCAAGGGACTCTCAAGAGTCTTCTTCAACACCACTGTTCAAAAGCCAATGCTAAATGGGCTTCTTTACTGCAGTAAATTGTTCTGAACCCCTTTGGTCCAAGTAGAGAAACCACACTTGTGAAAGAAGTCATCACATGGACTCAGGGTGTCTCACAGTGCTCAGGACGGCCATATAGTGGGCTTCCAGATCTATTTACCTTGGACTCAAAAGCTTCCAGACCTTGTCCCCATCTCTGCTCCTTCCTGGTTATTTGTTTCATTCTTTTCCCCCTTCCTCTCACAACCTAGCCTTCTTCCCCTCTCTAGTCATCATGATGGAAAACATAGTCGTGAGAGGTTTTAAAGTTTTGTATCTTACAGCTTCAAGTACTAGAAAAAAACTGACATCTGTTTCCTTCCAGAATTCTGAAGAAGTAAAACTGGCCTAACTCGAGTCAATTATCCCTCCTGGGGCCAATCAAATGTAGCTAGTAGTTAGGGTCTGGGAAAGACACTATGATTGGCTAAGCTTAGGTCAGGTGCTTACTTTTGGACCAATCAGCTGCAGCCTAGAGTGCAGCTGATCACACTGAACAAAATGGTTGCTCCCTAAATAGCTCAGTGTAGGGGAAAATGGAGAAGGAAGGGCACTTTCCAGAAGACCTTAGGGGATTGGAGAGACAAAGCAGGGTGGCCATTGTCCAGAGAAAACGGTGACGTAAGTTTCCAAAAGGGGACATATTACATGTAGCTTTTACCCAGATATTTTCAAGGAAGAGAATCTTGGTGATGGGCCTTGTGAAGAATGCCTTTTGGGGGTGATGTTGTAAAGGACATGGAATAAGAGGTGGGGAAGGCAGCAGGGGTGGGCATGGGGAAGTGGAGGCTTGCTAAGGTAGCAGATCTTCCACTAGACAGGGTCTCCCTGCCTTGGTTTCTGGCTGGTGACTTGGGCTCTGGGTTTCTGAAGGAGGGGTGTTGGTGGTTGTAGGTGGGGACTTCTGCCACCTCCTACCTGCCATGACATAGTGTTGCTTGGTAGCAACACTTCTACCCTGCAAGGACCTATTTGTGTTTCTAAAATTCCAGTTTCTCTAGAAGATCCCTTCCATTTGGAGAAAAGATTCCAGAACCTTCCTTCCAGGATCCATACATCTGGTTGCAACTTTTGGCTGTGAATTATGTCTTCCTCATTGGCCCACTGTATAGGAGAAACAGTTTTTAATCATCAGATTTGCGTGCAGATATATGACTGCCATTTGTTAATGAGAAGATTTATTGCAATAAAATTTATACACTCCAGTGTCCTTTCCAATAAGGAAAAGTAGATAGTGCAGCTATCTAGCTCAGTGTGTTTTGTGTGAGTTAAGAAAGGGATTTCTGCTGAACTATACTTGGCTGGTGTCTGTGGTCAGCTCATGGAAACTCAGGCTTTCTTCTATTTTCAGCAAAGCCATTAATGGTGAACTTGATCATCTGAAAGAGCTAAGGACAGCTTGCTGAGAGGAGATAATCTGGAAGCCCAAAGACTAGGGAATTTCAAGGCTCTTTCCAGTTAAATACATTTCCAGGTTGAAATCTCCCCTGGAGTGACAAAGAACTGAGATCTTCTAGTTAAAGCAGTCCTTCCAGTGACCTTGGGTAATCTGCTGGCAATGTGGCTCTGGGCGGGGCTCCCAAGAATCCTCCTGGATTTGGCCAAGCATGGTTTGATAAGCCATCACTGGTTATGAAAGATCTTAGGGTGGGACCTGGCTCAGATTGTGCTCAGAAGATACTCAGTCAAAAGGAGTTCGCCATTTGTTGCTCTGACACTAAATTCTGTACTTAGAACTGTTACAGCGTTTTGTGGTTTTTCTCTGAAACTCATTACCCTTTACTTGTGTCACGTAATAATTTGGGTATATGACTTAACTCCTTATATTTGCTTACTAATCTGTAATGTACTTGAAGGAAGGATTCATTAAATTCCCAAATATCCAGTAAGCATCCACATTTCCATGATTAAGTCTGTGTGTATTTGTGTTTGCATTTTATTTTGTTTGAATCAGGATGTAATCAAAGCCCACCCATTCCATTTGGTATTGTGGTCTAGGGTTTCTCCCACTGTCTTTTTGTTTTTCTTGCAATTTGGATCATCCACCCTTTTTAATTTCTCACCTTGTGGTTTTTGCAGTTTGCATGGTTTAGCACAACACATTTTAACAGAATTTAATAAGGATTTTCAACAGAGACACACATCCATTTGCCTAGAGTGTATCATCCAGACTCCCAGGTCTGTGGCATCAAGTCCTTTCACGGGTTTTCTCTCCAGCGGGCTTCATACATCTCTTTGCTTGAAGGTCCTTTACTCTAGCTACACCAGCCCACTTGTCTGGTATAGCACCACCTCCTTCACGAAATCACAGACAGTTATGGCGCAGAGGACCTAGAGTCAATCTCATCTCCATGATTCCCACCCAACGGCAGTGTTCTTCCTTTCACTGCCTCTCATGCTAGAGGCTATTTACCATCTTCTTAAAGGTCAGACTCAGATCCCCCTGGAAACTCAGTGTGATAGAGTGGGGAGAAAGTGTGGCCTCAAAGCTAGAAATTTTAGAGTCAGACTCTTGGGTTGGCTGCTCCTCAAGATCCTCTGGTCTTGTACAAGTTATTGAACCTCTTTGACCTTTACTGTTTTCATATGTATGATGCGAATGTTGCAAGGATTGAATGAAGCAAAACAAACCATGCTTCCCATTGTGTAGGCCAAAAGCGTTTGAGTTATTGTTTACCTCTCTGTCACACATCCTGTACCAGAAAAAGATCACAAAGAGGAGCTCAGAGTTGCCTGGTTTGGTCAAATCCTCTTTGAGCTTTTTTATTATTTTTTAAATTTAATTTAATATGAATTTATTTATTTTAATTGGAGGTTAATTACTTTACAATATTGTATTGGTTTTGCCATACATCAACATGAGTCCGCCACGGGTGTACACGTGTTCTCCATCCTGAACCCCCCTCCCACCTCCCTCCCCATACCATCCCTCTGGGTCATCCCAGTGCACCAGCCCCAAGCATCCTGTATCCTGCATCAAACCTGGACTGGCGATTTGTTTCATATATGATATTATACGTGTTTCAATGCCACTCTCCCAAATCATCCCACCCTCTCCCTCTCCCACAGAGTCCAACAGACTGTTCTATAAATCTGTGTCTCTTTTGCTGTCTCACATACAGGGTTATTGTTACCATCTTTCTAAATTACATATATAATGCATTAGCATACTGTATTGGTGTTTTTCTTTCTGGCTTACTTCACTCTGTATAATAGGCTCCAGTTTCATCCACCTCATTAGAACTGATTCAAATGTATTCTTTTTAATGGCTGAGTAATACTCCATTGTGTATATGTACCACAGCTTTCTTATTCATTCATCTGCTGATGGACATCTAGGTTGCTTCCATGTCCCGGCTATTATGCTTTTTTAAATATTGGAAATCCTTAAATACAAGGGATGTATGTATGTATGTATGTATGGTTACCACATTCTAAGTCATGTCCGACTCTTTCTGACCCTTTGGACTGTAGCTGGCTGGGCTCCTCTGTCTGTGGGATTTTTCAGGCAATAATACTGGAGTGGGTTGCCATTTCCTCCTCCAGGGGATCTTCCTGATTCAGGGATAGAACCTGTGTCTCTGGTGACTCCTGAATTACAGGTGGATTCTTTACCACTGAGCCATCGGAAAAGTAGCTAGCATCTACTGATCAGGTCCTCTCCATCAGGTAATATACAAGGATCTTATATCTAACAATTCACTTGACCTTGAAACAACTCTGGGAGGTATTATTATCATCATTCCCATTTTTACAGATGAGGAAACTAAGGTCCTGAAAAATTAAGTAACTTACCCAAGGTTACACAGTTGGTAAGTGATAGCATCTGGATTTGAACCCAGATAGTCAGGTTCTAGAGGCTTCTTAACTCTGGCTGTCTAACCAAATTCTCTGGGAGCTATTACAGTATTGAAAGCCAGACCCCGTCCCACATCAATAGAATCAGAGTGTCTGGGGGGGTGGATCCGGGTGTGGCTCTCAGAGGATTCTAGTGGGCAAATAGGATTGGGAATGGCTGACTTGCTATGTGTTGTATGTCTCTTGACATAATGTAACTGCAAGTGAGACCCACATCTTTGATTATGATTAATTAAATCTGTGCACGACTCTTGAGTGTCCTTGGGTGTTACTGCCCCTCTGTGGAGCTGGGTTGGGTGTCTAAGTCCCCTCAGGCCTAACATCCCAGGCATCTGTAAGTCAGGGGAACTCACAATCTCATCAAGTGACCTGGGAGCCAGAGGCGAGGATGGGGGGTGCGGAGGTGGCAACCAGGCTGGCCACTTTGTTGGTGGCAGCAGGAAGACTCTTCAAAAACCTCAGTAGGGCTTGTCACAGCCCAGGTGAGATTCATACCTGTGTCAGTCACTTTTACCTGCTGCTCAGGCCAGTGGAGGTGAAAAATATGTAGGCTTTGAAGCATCGGAGGAATGTATCCTCAGCTGTCAGCTGCCGAACACAGTCACGATCAGATTCACAGTGACCCTTAGGTTGTTGTCAGTCACTGCGGTCCCTCGCCCATCTGGGAGATTGACAGCGCTGTCTCATCAGTTTGTCACACCGAATGACAGCTTCTCCAGATTTGCTTCTGTGTGGACAAGAGAAGCTGTCACCGAAACCTTGTCGACTCAATGAGCCAGCGGCGCCTCACCAGTCATGCGGTGTGAATAAAGAGGACAGGGCAATTAGGTGCTCTTCAGCATTAATATGAGAAGGTTGACAAATTAAAGCTTGTCAGTTTTCTAAAAGCCAGTCAACGATCACACGATTTGGGATGCAGACACACAAAGGTGGAATCTGAAGCATTCGTTGTGGATCTTGCTTTCCAGGCTCTCCTTCTTTCAGTTCATCAAATGTATCTTAGCCTAGCAGGACCACTGGGAGAAGCACCAGGGTTCCTGCAGCCTCACACAGCTTCCGCCAGTTGTCAGCTGCACCAGGTGGAAAGAGAAAAGATGTTGAATTTGGATGCCAGGGTTTGTCTTAATGAGGCCTCCTCCAGCTTATTTCATTGCATGAAAATGAAATGGAATGAAAAGGAATATATCAGAGTCCATTACACTGAGTGGAATTAAGTTTTGTTTGTGAAACTTTTTTTTTTTTCAGATAAGTAAATGTATAAATATTTGGGTGTCCTGGGTCAGGAGATAAAGTGTATTTTTTTCTGGGAGTAATGGCCAAGAAAATTTGAAAACCACCATCTTAAGGAATCCAGGGGTAAAGGAAAGAGTCTTACCTATTTTTGTTCAGATGGGCAGATAGAAATAGACACACAGTCATGTGCCAGGCACTGTTCTAAGCACTTTAGAGATGTTAACTCATTTAATTTTCACAGCAAACCGATGAAGTAGATACCATATTACTAAACCCATAGGACAGCAGAGTTTCAAGGTTCTTGAAATATTTCTTGAGGAAATAGAGGCATGGTAGATTAACAACTGTGGGAGGGGGACTTCCCTGGTGATTCAGTTTTTAAGAATCCACCTTACAATGCAGGAGATGCCAGTTTGATCCCTGGTCGGGGAACTAAGATCCCACATGCTACAGAGCAACTAAGCCCCCGTGCTCCAAGCCCGTGTGCTGCAAGTAGAGAGTCCGTGTGATACAACAAAGATCCCACAGGATGCAAAAAGGATCCTATGTGCCAACTAAGACCTGTCAGAGCCAAAAAAAAAAAAAAAAAAAGAAAAATGTGGGAGGTAGAATCATAGCTTCCCAAAGATGTCCACGTCCTGATGTCCCAAACCTGGAGAAGTTACCTTCCATGACAAAACAGCTCCAGATGTGGTTACATTAGGGCTCTTAAAATGGGGGAGATCATTCTGGATTGTATAGGTGAGTGCAGTGTAATTCTGAGGTTCCTTAGAAGATGGAAGAGGGAGGCAGAAGGTCAGAGTCAGAGAGGGTTCTGAAGCTTCTGCAGTACTGACTTTGAAAATGGGGGAAGGGGCCATGAGCCAAGGAATGTTGCAATCTCCCTTCGGTCTCTGCTTCTCTCCGTTTTGACCTTTTGCACTCTTCCTCTCTTCCAAACCCATAACCTCCTTTGAGTTTTGGCTTAAAGCCCACTTCTTCCAATAAGTCGTCTTTGATTAATTTCATTTCAGTAGTAGTATGAAGTGGGTATGTCAGTTTGGGTTTCCATTAGCCTGTGAGCATGTCTGCTCAACTATACTCTGAACAACACAGTGTATTCTTATTTTTAAAATCTTTGTGATACCTTTTAAAATGAAGTTGATGTACATCTGCTGAAATAAATCAACATTCTTGTCTTCATTAACTTAAGCAAGTCCATGCGTCTATGTTTGAACATACACACAACCCCTCTGGTGAAGATTTTGTGTGTATATGGGCTAAGAAACACTGAAAAATGATCAGCTTTATTTTTTCTCTTCTTCCCTGTCATGGTGAGATCAGGTAAATTTCAACAGATATTCTATCTAATACACAGGAACCAGAAGTTGCAAGACTAGAATGAAAGGAACAATTTATTAAGATATGAAGACACAAGTTTTTGTGAATTGAAAATACATATAAATTGTTTATTTTTGTTATGTATTCCGGGTAACTAAGACTTTGTAAAAAATTAATTATCATAGGTTCCATCAATATGTGTTTTGTAAAAATTAATTATTATGTGGCTTCATAGTTATATGATTCCACCCTTGGGATATTTCACAAATTCCTGAGAACAGAGTCATGGCTGTCTATCTGGTGATTTGGGTATCTATTTGGCAACCCTGTGTTTGCATTCTATTATGATAATTGCACCAAATCAAACCCTGATCTAGCAGCAAGGTCTCAGCTTTCTCTGTCCTGTTCTCTAAAATGATACAAGACCAGGAGTCAGAGGGATTGGGATCCTCTCCCAAAGACTTTAGGGAAATAACAAGACCTCTCTGGACCTCCATTTCTTCATCTGCAGAAATCAAGGTATTACATTCTATGGCCTCTAAGGTCCAGTCCATTCTAAAATTCCATGTTCCCGTGATTCTGATCACAGTGCTGATCCAGCCATGCATGTAAACTGCTGAATATTTAAATAATTGCTCACAGGTTGAACATTTCATCACTGTCAAGAGCCCAGAATTGCATGGAAGGGCAGCACTTTCTTCTCTAGTTGCATTCTGAACATCATTATGCTTGAAATGATTTAATAAAGGAGATGGGTGTCCACCTTTGCTGGAGCTTGTCCCTGTGCTATGCATGCTTGTACGTAAGGGATGCTCACCTATCTTACCCAGATAAATCCAGACACTACTTGTCCATGACCCGGTGTTAGTCATGTGGTCTACCTGGTCTGAACCAATCAGATTTATGCTCTGTCTCACTTGAGGCACAGCTGTGTCTCACTTGCAGATTATAAAGAAGCAACCACAGGGGTTATTTGTGACGAACTGTGATCTATAACCAATCCCACATACCACCTATACACACACTCACTCATATATACATGTAATTTCATCTTTTTTTAAAAAGAGCCGTGAGAAATGTAGACTTTGCTGTCAGACACAGTTTAGCTCCAGTTTTGGTTTCTACGTATTCATTTGTGTGACTTTGGACGAGTCCTTTAAGCTTGCTCTGCCTTGGTGACTTTATGTGTACAATGGAGGTGATGAAAGATGATGCTTGTTAAGCTGTTGAAAGGACACCAGGAGAGAAGGTGAGAGGCTTGGTGCTCACATCAAGTGGGTGCTCGGTAAAAACTAGCTCTCACTGTGTCTGGATAAACTATGAAACGCTGTACATCTCTCCCCTTTCTGAGCAGCCTCTGTGCGTTTTCATTTAATTTTCTCCAGCTATAAAATTTCAGACTGACGGCTGGTGGGTGATTCTTCTCCCTGGACATCATTTAGCTCTCCTGATGTGCTGGCTCGTTAGGAGTTTGGGAGGTCCAGGCTCCAGCAAGGGATGTGTGTTGGTGGCCCGTGGTGACTTCTAAGTTTGTTTTTCTGACCTTAGTGCTAGAATAAAATGATCGGTGTTTGCAGGTCAATTCCAGAAAAACCTCTTGGAGGCTCTGATGGACTGACCAGAGTTCCAGGGACCCTGCTTCTCTCTCTCCAGCTTGAATAGTCATGACTCCTCATTCACAGGCTGGAAAGGAACATAAAGACAGGCTTCTACCTCAATATAAAGACAAGTGTTTCTCACACGTCAGAATGGCTTGGAGGGCTTGTTTAAACACTGATTGCCAGGCTCCAGCCCCAGTGTTTCTGATTCAGTTGTTCTGGGTGGGACTCAAGAATCTGCATTTTTTACACGTTCCCAGGTATTACTGACATTCAGAAAACTAAGATCCTGGCATCCGGTCCCATCACTTCATGGCAGATAGATGGGGGAAAAATGGAAACAGGGGCAGATTTTATTTTCTTGGGCTCCAAAATCACTGCAGATAGTGACTTCAGCCAGGAAATTAGAAAAAACACTTGCTCCTTGGAAGAAAAGCTATGACCAACCTGCTGCTGCTGCTGCTAAAGTCACTTCAGTCTTGTCTGATTCTGTGCAACTCCATAGATGACAGCTCACCACGCTCCTCTATCCCTGGGATTCTCCAGGCAAGAATACTGGAGTGGGTTGCCATTTCCTTCTCCATGACAAGCCTATACAGTGTATTAAAAAGCAGAGATATCTTTTTGTCAACAAAGTATGTATAGCTATGGTTTTTCCAGTTGTCATTTATGGATGTGAGAGATGGACCATAATGAAGGCTGAGTACCTAAGACTTGATGCTTTTGAACTGTGGTGTTGGAGAAGACTCTTGAGAGTCCCCTGGACTGCGAGGGGATCCAACCAGTCCATCCTAAAGGAGATCAGCCCTGAATACTCATTCGAAGGACTGAAGCTGAAGCTCCAACTCTTTGGCCACCTGATGTGAAGAGCTGAGTCATTGGAAAAGACCCTGATGCTGGAAAAGATTGAGGGCAGGAGGAGAAGGGGACGACAGAGGATGAGATGGTTGGACGGCATCACTGACTCATTGGACATGAGTTTGAGCAAACTCCAGGAGATACTGAAGGACAGGAAAGCCTGGTGTGCTGCAGTCCATGGGGTCACAAAGAATCAGACACGACTTAGCGACTAAACAACAACAAGGTGATCCCGAAGCTGCTGTTCTGGGGAGCGCTCTTTAAGAAACTCTGATCAAGACCGCGACAGTTTCACAGACAGATCCCTGCTTTTGCAAGTGTATCCTCTCGGTGGACCAAGGCCTTGCTCATATGAATTAGTGGCCTCCAAGTGGGAGGAATCTCTACCCTGCAATCTATGCCTGCTGGTGAACTGCATGCGAGTGGAAACAAGCCTAGACACTGGTAGCCTCTGTCCCTGTGTCGTTGTTACAGTGAGGGAGGCAACACGATCGATGGAAAGATGCCAACAGACAGAAGACGCACTGTTTCTTCAGTGGCAAAGATGATGAGAACTTACAGAGATGCTGACCTAAGAGTGGACACAGCAGAGCGAGCTCCCAGATGGGGTCTTGAGCTTCCCAGCCCTGCAATCCCTCCTCCCTGCCTCCCCCTGCTCCTCCACACGAAGACGTGCTGCTGCTGCTGATGCCATCTGTGTGGCCTGAAGACTTTATGAGACACAAGAAGCCTGCCTTTGCCAGACAGACTCAGGTTTCTGCTCCGTTTTGGCACAGCTTCTCCATGTGCACATTTTGGTGAGTCTGGCCAAATGCCTGCCTGCTCAGCTGGTGCAAAAAAAAAAAAAAAAATGGATACGAAGCAATGCCAGCACATCGCTGTGAGATGGGTGAATTGAAGGTCAGCTTCTCAAACAGGACTTGCCTCCGTGGGTCCTCTCCCCTGGTCTGAAGTGGCTCCGGGCCCCTCCTGCCTCAGTGTTCATGTGGGTGGTTGCTTTCCCCTGGAAAATCTGCTCTTAGATGATCAGACCTTCCACGGGCAAGAGCTAGAAGAAGGTGGGGAGGGGGCCGGATGTGGCCCCTCAGTTAATGCATCCTTCTGCATAGATTATAAGTTAGGGCAGGAATTTTATTTTCTGCATGGGCAGAGATAGATACATGATAAACAAAAGAGGAAAGCGAGCGAGCGAGCGAGCGAGCGAGCGAGAGAAAGATCCCCATTGTTCTGAGTATCCTTCCGCCAAACCAACTGCATCAAGAAGCCCCTGACTCTGCACCCCTGGGAGGAATGCCTCTTTCCAGCGGCAGCAGCTGTCTGGTCCCAGGAGGACTGACCCACCTCCGTCCTGCGGGCTTTCTTCTTTTGGAGGCCAGTTTGCGTTGCCATTAGTCAGGCCCTGCAGGGACCGTTCATTTCACATAGGTCCTTTAACTCTTCCTTTAATTCCTCCACCCAGAGGCTGTGGCCTCTGCCTCCATCACCTGGACCAGTGCAAGAGCATCAGACGTTGTGTTCCCATCTAAGCTCAAAAGGTTAAGCCTCGTGCCTAGATTTTGGGAAGATGCTTACCAGCTTGGAAGGTAGTGAAGGGCAGTGTCAGAGTTGACCTTAGGTTATGCAGTGAGTTCTTAGATGCAATGATATTAGGACAATTTTTTAAGGAAAAAAACTGCTGCATTGAATTTCATTGAAATTAAAGACTTTTGGTCTTTCAAAAATACTGTTAAAAGAATGAAGAGATAAGTCACAGACTGGGGAAAATATATCTGATCATGAACCTGTGTTCAGAATAGACATTTGATCAAAGAAGAGGTGTGGATGGCAAATAAGCACATGAAGAGATGCTCAACATCATTTGTTGTTAAGGAAATTCAAATTATAACCTTGGTGAGATGCCCTGCATACCTGTTCAAATGGCTAAAATAATAAAAGTTTGACCACACCAAGTGCTGATGAGAAACTGATCGTCATGCCCGGCTGGTGGGGATGTACATGCCGCAGACACTTCAGAAAATAGTTTGGTAGTTTCTTCAAAAGTTAGACATACACCCACTATTAAAAAGTAATTAGCGACTGAAGGGGAAAAACCTACACACATTCATTGGGAATGGGAAATTCCTGAAGAGAGGAGAGATTTAGCAGATAAATAGAAGTTTATTTTCTCCTGATCCTGGAGGCTGGAAATATGAGATGGAGGTGTCCTTGGGGTTGGTTTCTTCTGAGGTCTCTCTCCTTGGCTTGTAGATAGACTCCTTCTCTTTGTATCCTCACGTGGCCTGGCCCCTATGTGGGTCTGTGTCCTAATCTCCTCTTCTTATAAAGACACCAGTCATATTGGATTACGATCCACTCCAGTGACCTCATTTTAACTTAATTACTTTAAAGTTTCTTTAAAGATTCTACTGCCAAATACAGTCTCATCTGTGGTACTATGGTCTTTCCTGGTAGCTCAGCTGGTAAAGAATCTGCCTGCAATGCAGGAGACCCTGGTTCGATTCCTGGTTTGGGAAAATCCCCTGGAGAAGGGGTAGGCTACCCACTCCAGTATTCTTGAACTTCCCTGCTGGCTCAGCTGGTGAAGAAATCTGTCTGCAATGCAGGAGACCTGGGTTCGATCCCTGGGTTGGGAAGATCCCCTGGAGAAGGGAACAGTTACCCACTCCAATGTTCTGGCCTGGAGAATTCCATGGACTGTATGGGGTTGCAAAGAGTTTCTTCTGAGGTCTCTCTCCTTGGCTTGTAGACGGCCGTCTTCTCCTTGTGTCCTCATGTGGTCTGGCCTATATGGGTGTGTGTGTCCTAATCTTCTCTTCTTATAAAGACACCAGTCATATTGGATTAGGATCCACTCCAGTGACCTTATTTTAACTTAATTACCACTTTAAAGATTCTATTGCCAAATGCAGTCTCATCTAAGGTACTAGGGGTTGAACTTCAACATATGAATTTGGGGGGCAGGGCAGAGACACGATTCAGCCTATAACTTGGTGTAGATGATAAAGCAACAGCATCTTGCATGGCAAGAAAACTAACCTTAAAACCAAGCAGATAAAGAGCCCCACTTCTTTGCTCCTTCTTAGTTGTGGAGTATCTGCTGAGTCATTTATGTTACTCATGGACCCTCCAGTTCCCTCATCTGAGAGCAGCAGGCACTGTCGAGTGCTTGCTAGGCAGCTGCCTTATGGGAAAATAGGACAGGAGAGCCCTGTAATTAACGAGCAGTGCCAACTCTGGGAACATCTACCATCAGACTTCTGCTTAGCGAGAAACATACACCCGTGGTGACTGGTTCCCTTTGCTGGTGAATTCTGTGCCTTGCTTCCCGGAGCATCCTATGTAATGTGGCAACACGTGTGTCTGCAGTGCTGCCGTGAGGATATAGGACAGAAAGGAGAAAAGCTTGGCACGTAATAGATGCCTGGTCAGAGGCAGTGTTTCCTATCATCACTGAGATGGTCAGCCTTTGGACCTTTCAGGAAAGCACCCCCTGGTTTTCGAGAGCCCTGCTAATCCCTAAAATGGAACATTTCAATGCTGCTTCCAAATGTCCTTGTGACAGGCAAGATGGTTATTTTTCTTCCCTAACTAGTAGCAGGTGTTTGGCTGTGTCCATTAAAAGCCATTCCGTGCTCCCCTGACAAACGAGTTTTTTATTTAGTGGTCGAGGATCAATAATGTGGTATCTCGTGTGTACTATTAAAATGGAAAATGTCTGCTGGGCTGACAATCGTATTATCGATATGTACTGAGCAATAAATTATGTGAAACAAAATGGAGCAACCGGCCTTACAAAAGCCTTATCTGGGGCCTGGCTGGCTTTGTTACAGTCGCGGCCGTGGCTTCCAAGGGCTGCCTTTGGAAAAGCGCTCGATGCTGCCGGGGGAGCTTTCCATCTGAAGTGCCTGCTGGCTGTCTTGTCTCTTTGACATGAGTCAAGACCTGCTTGGAATAAGCTCTTTTCCTCCTCTTCTCAATTCAGCCCCAAATGAGTGTTTTCTCATCCGTCTGCAGCATCTGTCCCAACCATGGACCCTTTGGCGAGGCTCTCCCCTTATCTTGTGTCCCGTGCCCAGTGAGATGGCATTTTGGTCTCCCAGCCCTGTTCACATTAGGCATCCTGGACTCTATTCTTTGTTTTCGCCTTCACTTCTCACCCCCACTTCAATCTGGTGCTCATCTAACTCCTAACCTACAGGTTTCGTCTGCTGTTTTTGCCTCTTGATGATTGATACCATTTTCCCAGGTTCTCACTTGGACCAGTTTGTGTTCATTTCTGGTCTGTCGATGGCTGAGCTCTTCGAGTAATCGCCCTGTGCCCATCCGTATCAGTCTTCCCCACAGTGGGATTCGTGACATCTCAGCCATCAGACATCTCAACCAACTCCCTTTTTGGGATTTCTGTTTTGATCATTATTATTCGTCATTATGGGCTCCCCAGGTAGCACTCTGGGTAAAGGATCTGCCTGCAATGCAAGAGATGCAGGCAGACGTGGGTTCGATCCCTGGGTCAGGAAGATCCCCTGGAAGAGGGCATGGCAACCCACTCCAGTATTCTTGCCTGAGAAATTCCATGGACAGAGGAGCCTGGAGAGCTACAGTCCATGGATTTGCAGAGTCGGACAAGACTCTGAGCAACCGAACATGCATGCAGGCATTTATCATTTTTATCCATAGATCCTAGCCCTTGGATGCCATCAGTCCTGGGTGTTGAGTATCAAGTGTGCTGAGACCTCAATTTCTCAGAAGGAAATGAAGAGGAAGAAGCTTGGGGATCAGGCAGGTTAGAGACTGGGAAACTGACTTGCATGTGGGGCTTCAGAGGAAGTGGGCAGAAGTCTGATGCACAATGCCTATAAGACTTGGTTGATACAACATGGGTGGGGGAAGTTGACAGCTGAAGTAGAATGTTACAGGCCCAGCCTCCCTAATGGGGACTCGGGATGAAAACCTTCTCAGTAGGAGGGACTGGACATAACACAGGAATCCCAGGCACCCCTTTAAGCCCAGATGTGCTCCTCCAGCCAACCACTTCCAGTCCACCTTGGCACGCAGAATGAAGTCTATTGGTGTATTTGGCCTGGAGGAATGAGTCTCCATTAGGAAAGTCAGTATACTGAGAACTGTGGCCAGGTTAAAGAGAACATCTGAGAGAGGAGAACTACTTGAAAGTGTATGTTAAATATTACAATATAATTTTATGATTGGAAACAAAACGCCTGTGACATACTTATAGAGACTAGATAGTAAAGTCCTGCCAAAACATCTTGGATGGGGATACAGGAAGAGCAAGATTCTTGAGGAAGAGACAGCCACTCTCTCCAGGAGTTGCAAGAGTGTCTTACTTAGAGGGACGATCACAGGTGTGAATTCTGTGATTACTCAGAAAGGGCTGGATTTACCCTGTGAGTGCTAGTGGACCCCCTCCATAGCCAGTATTTTATGGTTCCTTTGAATCTAAACCTCTGAATTGGTGAAGGGGAAATGGAGGCCCAGAATAAAGCTTACATTGCCAGCTTCCCTTTGTAGGTGGGTCTGACCATGTGACTAAGCTCTGGCCAGTGGGGTGTAAGCAGAGGTACTGCATGGCAAAGTCCAGGAACTTGCTTTAGGAGAAACTGGTGTTAGCTCTTGGCTCCTTCTTTCTGTCATCCCCACTTCCATCTTGCTGCTTGGCACAATGCCAGGCATTCTTGGACTTTTAGGTTAAGAACCAAGTCCTAAGGATGGCTGAGTGTTGAACTAGATGGATCCAGGGCCTTGGGGACTTTGTGAAGCCTAGCTGAGCCTGTAAATAGTTTTATACCTTGGACAGATATACATGAGTAATCACAACTACTATCATTTTAAAGCCACTGTCATTTTGGGGTTTTCTGTGACTCAGAGGTGAGCCTAATTCTATCTAATAAAAGATTAAAATTGATTTGAGAAACTTTAGCCTAACAATGTACCATTGGACTTTTCACTTGGTCCTACGTTGTCGCTGATTCTTCTCACTGATAGCTCTGAGGAAAGAAGGAGTTTATATCAGATTTTCAGGTGACATAAAGTTGGGATTCTTGCTCATTTGGTAGGTAGTTTCTGAAGATGACCACCATCAATTCTTTCCCTCCCTGTAAGTAAGTGGTGATTCTGACATCAAGAGCTGGAGTCTAGGAACTTCTCTGGGGGTCCAGTGGTTAGGACCCCACACTTCCACTGCATGGGACACAGGTTCAATCCCTGGTTGGGGAACTAAGATTCCACATGTCATGTGGTCAAAAAACAGAAGAGTTGGAGCCTAATTTTCCTCTTCTTGAATCTGGGCTGGCCTCAATGACTCATTTGATCAATAGCATGTACTGAAGTGATGTTCTGCGGTTTCAAACACTAGGTCATCGGGTGCCTTGTGGCTTCTACCTGGGTCTTTTGGAACACTCATCCTTGGGATGTTCTTTTCTCTCAGAACTCAGCTGCCAGGCTGTGCTAAGGCCCAGGTAAATGACTAGACCACATGTAAGTACCTTGATTAATAGCCCCAACTAAACTCCTAAGCAACAGCCACGCTGGTGAATGAGCCACCTTAGACATTGGACTTTGGTGAGCTTTCAGATGATTGCACTCTCAGCTGCCATCCATGCGAGACACCTGCTCGATCCCGGTGGATGTCCCTGTAGAACCATGAGAAACAATGATAGGTTGCTATCTGAAGTCACTAGGTTTTTTGATGTTTTAATGGCGTGGCAATAGATGACCACAGCAGCCAATACGATCACAGAAGAAAAGTTTAGATTACAAGTCATCTCCATTAAGTAGATAAAAAAAGAACAAGAGGAAATTCAAGAAATGAAGGTTATGTCTTGAATACTGGTTCACTTGCTGCAGTGGCCAACAGTAAAATCCTGATTGGAGTAGCTGACATCACGTATGACATCAGTGGGATGTGGATGCTGGTGAAGCTGGTGCACAAAAGGCCTTAATTCTCCATCTCTTGTTGTACATTTAAGTCATCTCCAAGTCTCTGTACCATGCTCTAGCCAAAGAGGAATGCTATTATTCTCTGGATGGACTTAGTTCTAAAATGCTTGCCCCCATCTCTCTTTGCACCAGGGTCCTTCTTCTTAGCTTTAAAATTAGGCTGCCTTGACTAAACACCTTTTTCAGGTCCCCTTTGTTTTTCAGGACCCCCATTTCGTGGTATAACTCAACCTGGAGAGACAGGATATGTACTCTGTTTTTCCCAGCCAAAAATCAATGACTGACTAACATCTGTTGAACTGCTTGTCTCAGATAGCTAACCCTCAGATATGTACTTCTTGAGTAATACACCCCTATAAACATAAACTTTTGCACTAGGTCATTGATGTGCAGAGAATCTTAGTCAAATAGCTATGGAGGCTCTGCTAACCCAATCCACATTCTGGAGGGTACAGCAACCAGAAGAATCTGCAAGATTCTGAAAGAAATCCAATGCCAATAGGAATAATTCCTGTAAGGTGTCACCAGTATTCCCTGAGATTCATTACCCATAGCAGCCTTACTTATTTCTCTCCTTGCTTCTGCCCCTTCCTACCTCCACCCCCACCTTCAATAACAAGGGATTCTGCTTCAAAATTGGGCTTAATGTCTCCTATTCATCCCCTAAGCATTGAAAGAGATAATTGGGAAGTAATTGCATTACTGCACAGTTTGTAGTTAACCTTCTATTTTGGCTCTTAACATGCATATCTTTGCTCCAGGAGTACATTAAGGGTAATTATAGGCAATTCCCTGCCAGATCCAGAAAAGGGGTTTGCAATGAGCACAAGAACCCATCATGAAGGGAGAGTTAATATACCTAAGCTTGAAGCATATCCAAGAAGGTAGATGAATTAAGGTCAGCTTTACAAGAACTTTGGCCAGGCAGACCTGGGAAAATGAGTGTCAGATAAAAGTCCTTTCTTAGGCATTACTTGGAGAAAGAAATGGCAGCCCACTCCGGTATTCTTGCCTGGAGAATCCTATGGAAAATCCTATGGACAGAGGAGCCTGGTGGGCTATAGTCCATGGGGTCACAAAGAGTCAGACATAACTGAGTGACTAAACAGCAGGCATTTCTGCCTCCTAGCATAGCTCAGAAAAATTGTCCTACACTTGTTTATTCAGCCAAAAGCTTGAGTTCCTTCTCTCTGCTGGGTTTTGAGTAGGGGAGAGGGGCAGTGTTGAGAAGCTCCAATACTTTGGCCACCTGATGCAAAGAGCTGACTCATTGGAAAAGACTCTGATGCTGGGAAAGATTGAAGGCAAAAGGAGAAGAGGGTGGCAAAGGATGAGATGGTTAGATAGCATCATTGACTCAATGAACATGACTTTGAGCAAACTCCAGGAGATAGTGAACGACAGGAGCCTGGTGTGCTGCAGTCCATGGGGTTGCAAAGAGTTGGACACAACTTAGCGACTGACAACAACAATAAATGTTTAGAAGGTTTCTGAGGCATGGCATGGACTGAAGTTTGTCCAGGCACTGCCAAGATAGGGACTTCCCTCGTGGTCCAGTGGCTAAGACTCTGTGTTCCCAAAGCAGGGGGCCCAGGTTTGATCCCTGGTTAAGGGACTAGATCCCACATGCTGAAATGAAGATTAAAGATCCTACATGCTGCAATTAAGACCTATCGCAGCCAAATAAATAAATAAAAGACACTGCCAAGATAGGTCTTTGGGTTCAGATGTGGTGTGCTTTAACCTTCAGTAGCATTTAAAGAAATAAAACTCTCCTCTCCAGGGTGTTTAGGACAAGTCAGTTATCTTCTGTAGTTCTGCACAAGCCCCTAGAGAAATGAACGTTGATGTGCAATACTATTTCCTTCCACTGCCAATGCGAAATAACTGAGGAAATCTTGAGTATGCAAGCTAAATCGAAATATTGGAGCTGCAGCGGGCTTCCAATTACCAGTCCCAAATCAGCCTTGATTTGCTTAGGATCTCAGGTCAGATTGCTTGACTGCTCTGTGCCTCAGTTTCTTCACTTGTATCATAAGTGAGCTGTCACTTCTGTCACTAGTGTGGTTTGGTCTGATGAGCTCATCCTGCTTTAACATTAGGGCAACACATCTTAAAAGAATGCTATTCCGATTTTGTTGAGACACTTGTCTTACTGTTCTGCCTACCTGTGACTATTCAAAAAAGAATCTGGCAACTGTTAATTTTCTGACTGTCCAGGCATGAATGAAGAATGGATTTATCTTTACAGACCAGCAAGATTCACTTGTGTTGCTTTCTATTCCCATCATGGCTCAAGCTGAGAGGGCTTTCCTTATCTTATCCTTGGTCTGGGGGGCGGGCACCCTCAGAGGAAAGCTTGGCAAGCAGGGCAGAGTTTTGAGTGTTGAGTTTCATTGACTGTATGGTTTTCTTTGTAGAAACAGCCCTGGTAGTTGCTCAAGGATTTCAGACAATATTGATGAGGATTAATGATCCTGTAAATAGGTGTTTAAAATAAATAAAAGGCTAAAAACAAGGATTAGGGAGAAACTACAGCAGGTTAATAAATTAGGTGTTCAACTGTAAGTCCCTACTAGATTATTTTGGCAATTAGCAGGAAACATTTTGTCACAAACAAAATAAATCTACAATCAGAAAATAATTTGCAATCAGCTTTGCAAGTAAAATAGCGTACTTTCCCGTTAGTTGAAGGTGTTGCGAGAATTAAATGATCGAGTCAAGAGTGGTGCTTTCAGAAGGTAAATGGTTAGAAGCGATTATGCTGGCAATTAGTCAACTCTGAAGCATCAACTGGGGAGGCATTTCACAGGAAAACGTTTGCGTTGAAGAAGCTGTCCAACTGCACGAGGACCGGAAAATACTTCGGTGTGGGGGAGGTTCATGGTCCCTTCCTGGAAATCAGCGATTGTGTTCCTATAAAATGCTCCACACAGTCACAGAAACAGCTGTCACCCTCATTGTGACACAGCCCTCAGCCACACCACACAAATGGCTCTCAGTGGACCAGTAACGAGCTCCTCAAATATTTCTAAGTTTCAAGGTCTTTGTGCACATTGAGGTTTCTTTGGAGACTGCAATGAGAGGTGAAAGTGGTTTCTACAGACGATCAGTCACTGAAGCAATTGGAAGTCCACCTAGAAGAGACCATTAATAGGCAAGTTATCAATATGTTGCCTAATTTTTATGGCTGACTGTAAAGCCTCAATTTAGTCTTAATGAACAAATTTCAAGCAGTGACTTTCCCTCTTTACTCTGGCAGTAAAATGGAAAAATACAAGTTGAGGACAAACAGACTCTCAGTGTACTCACGGGGACTGCAAATCTTTCCACAAAGGGAAAAGACTGTCCAGATTTGCAGAATTTACTAAAGGCAGGAAGATTCTACTGCGAGTTCTCAGCTGGTTGCTATTCATGCATTATCCAGCATTTTCCCGCCGAATTTTTCTCTTAAATATTTATAAAACCTGCCCAGGCTGCCAAGATCCAAGAAATAAAATAGAATTATCTTAATAAAGAAAAGGTTGGGATGTGTCATTCTGATTTAGAAAGCCCATTTCATGGTGTGTGTTGGAACAAGAAATAATTAATTTGAAAAGTCCTTGATCTCTCACTGTGGTTGCATTAATGATATTATAGTATTAAATATAATAGTATTTCACCTTCATTATCCTTGTGTTCTTTCCGAGCCCTTGTCCTCATGGTAAGAACTGTGTCCGTGACTGGAGATGATTAAAGTATAAAAGATTAAAACTGAAAGGGGTAATTTTGTGAAGCTGACTATTTACTCTGGATCTTAGCCACTTCTGAACTCAGATATCTCTTTGTCTCTCTCTCTCCGCCTTTGCATTTTGAAAGAGTTGGGCTAATTCATTTTCATTATTCAACAGCTCGCTTGCTTTCTTAGTTCTGAGTTTTTATGTTCTACCCAGAGTCAAATAAAGCGGTGTTGTGAAATGAAGGTTTACTTCTCCTGCAGATTCATATGTTGAAATCCTCAGTGTGATGGTATTTGGAGGCAGAGCCTTTGAGGGTGATTAGATCATGAGGGTGGAGCTCTCATGGACCATTGCCCTTATGGAAGGGGCCCCAGAAATCTCAGTCTACTGTGTGAGGGCAAAGGAAGTTGGCAGTCTGTAGCCCAGAAGAAGGAGAAGGCAATGGTACCCCACTCCAGTACTCTTGCCTGGAAAATCCCATGGATGGAGGAGCCTGGTAGGCTGCAGTCCATGGGGTCGATAAGAGTCAGACACGACTGAGCGACTTCACTTTCACTTTTCACTTTCATGCATTGGAGAAGGAAATGGCAACCCACTCCAGTATTCTTGCCTAGAGAATCCCAGGGATGGGGGAGCCTGGTGGGCTGCCGTCTATGGGGTCGCACAGAGTCAAACACAACTGAAGCAACTTAGCAGCAGCAGCAGCCCAGAAGAGAGATATCACCAGAACATGGCCGTGCTGGCATCCTGATCTTGGACTTCCAGCTGCTAGAAATATGAGAAATAGCTTTCTGTTATTGATAAGCCACCCAGTCTATGGTACTTTGTCATGGCAGCCTGACCTAAGACAGTGGATTGGTCATTTCCTGGTGGGCTGTATTTCTTTACCTGCCCAATTTGTTGAAATAGAAGAGGATGGGACAGATCAGTGCCAACTGGAGAAGCCCAGACTACTGTGGACTTGACCTATGATCATGGAAGGGGGCAGGTGTTGACTTCCCTGAACAACTTTGTGTGTCCTGTGAATCTGCGGATAAACTCTGCCTCCTTTGCTGTGGGACCATTCTTCCAGAAATTACTAAGACCCTCTAATTGCTCTCTGGCTCTCTTTCTTGATAGAAGACACCCCTATTACCACTTAGGAACACTGCTCCAGACCTCTGGCCAATTTCTGGGCCCTTCCTTTCCACCCCTCACACTCTGTTCTTGGACTGGACCTCCTCACTGTTCCCTGGGGTTGCCATGAGTTCGGTTCCAGACCACCATAATAAATCGAATATCCCAATAAAGCAAATTTATACTATATTATAGTCCATTAAGTGTGCAATAGCATTATGTCTAAAAAACCAATGTAATACCTTAATTAGAAAATGCTTTACTGCTAAAAAATGCTGCTGCTGCTGCTAAGTCACTTCAGTCATGTCTGACTCTGTGCGACCCCAGAGATGGCAGCCTACCAGGCTTCCTTGTCCCTGGGATTCTCCAGGCAAGAACACTGGAGTGGGTTGCCATTTCCTTCTCCAATGCATGAAAGTGAAAAGGGAAAGTGAAGTCACTCAGTCATGTCCGACTCTTCGCGACCCCATGGACTGCAGCCTACCAGGCTCCTCCGTCCATGGGATCTTCCAGGCAAGAGTACTGGAGTGGGATGTCTTTGCCTTCTCCGGCTAAAAAATGCTAACCACCATCTAAGCCTCCAGTGATCTGTAATCTTTTTGCAAATGATAGCATCAGAGATTACTGATCACAGATCACTGTAATAAAGATAATAATCATAAAAGAATTTGAAAGATTTCAAGAATTTTGAAACTGACACAAAAAGACATGAAGTGAGCAAGTGCCACTGGAAAAATGGTGTGGACAGACTAGCTTGATGTTCAGTTGCCACCAACCTTCAATTTGTCAAAAAACAAAACCATGTCTGCAGAATGCAATAAAAAGAGACCCATCCACCTGTCCCTTTGTCAGAGACCACCCTGGGACATTTGCTCATATTGTTTTACCTTGCCTTTATGATCATCTTGTCAAATAGATCTTATCTCCTTTTTAGAGGGGAACAACCACAATTCAGAGAAGCAAAGAAATTTTTCCATGGCTACTTATTGATCACTGGCAGAACCAGGATTCAAACTGACGTCTGTCTCACTCTGAAACCCATGCCCTTTGCCCCTGAATATTTACTTATTTGACTGTGTCAGGTCTTAGCTGCAGCGTGCGGGATCTTCATTGCGTCATGCTGTATCCTTCTTTGCAGTGCAGAACTCTCTAGTTGCGGCACATGGACTCAGTAGTTTTCGGCGCATGGGCTTAGTTGCTCTTCAGAAAATGGAATCTTAGTTCTCCGACCACGGATTGAATCTGAGTCCCCTGCATTGCAAGGCAGATTCTTAACCACCGGACCAACAGGGAAGTCCCTGTCTTTTGCCTCTGAAACAAGTCTTAGCAGCTTGTTCAGCAAAAGGGCCAGAAGTGACTATTCTAGGCTTGACAGGCCATACAGTCTCTAGAGTAACGACTCAACTTGGCCAGTGCAGCACAGAGGCCTCCTTAGACAATATGTAAACACACAGGCCCGGATGTATTCTAATAAAATGTTATTGATGAAAACAGGCAGTGGGCTGGTGTCACAGGCTGTAGTTTTGATGACCTCTGCTCTATAATATTCTCCTTTTATGGAGTTTGGCCTATTCCATGCAGGGGATGCTAGACAGAAAGACAGGTGTGTAGGAAGGCCTGAATGTGTGGGAGGGCATGATGTATTCAAGAGATGGAAAATAATTTGATGAGATGGGAGCAGATGGTGCTAATCTGAGGTGTGGGAATTGAGGAGGTGGGAAATGCTGAAAATGGAATTGAGGTCCAGGTTGTATTTATGTGACTTGTTGAGCAAATCTCTACTGTGTTTCGGGCCCTTTACTGGGTTCCGGGAGTCCCAAGTAGAGGGAACAAGGACCAGACCTTGTCTTTGAAACAGATGACAGTTTGGAAGGGAGAGAGAGATATGAAGAAAAATGATGTAACAGCAGGAATGGGCACAGTGGGAACACTGAGATCCCCGGTCCTAAATGGGGCATTCAGTGGACATCCCATGTGGAACGTGTATCATCAGTGGTCCTGCCAAAGATCACAGTGGTCCCACCTCTGGGATCTAATGCCTGGTGATCTGAGGTGGAGCTGATGTGATAATAATGGAAATATAGTGACAATAAAGGTAATGTGCTTGAATCATCCTGAAGCCATTCCCCAGCCTCCCTGGTCCCCCACCAGTCAATGGAAAAATTGTCTTCCATGAAACTGCTCCCTGGTGCCAAAAAGGTTGGGGACTGCTAAGTATAGCACCAGGGATCGATGGTAGAGCGGAAACACAGAATCAATGAAATAGAAACCTCCCAGTATCTTGCTTAAGAATTTCCTAAATGTGGACACAGGCTTTTGGAGACTGAAGCTGGTATGCCTGTTGGAAAGAGTTAATGCATTCCATTTGGAAGGGGTAAAAAAAAAAAAAAACAACAACCATGTGTTGACAAAGAATTTGTTCTCTTCTTTGGGTGGCAGCCACAGGATTCCTCGCCAATTCGTAGCATCTGGTCCTCATAGAAGACTCGTCCCTGGATGAGCTGGCAGGTACCTCTGGATGCGACACTCTGTGAAGTTTCTGATGGACCATCTGTGATGTCGTTCCTTCCCAGATACCTCAGTCCCCTCCCGTCCCCTCCCTCCCGCCAGGCTGCCTTTCATTTGCAATATTTTTAAACATGTAGAACTGAGAGCAAGACTAGCTCTAGCTTTTTTTAGAGACTAACGTGAGATGCCGAGTTGGTTTTTTTCCAAATTTACTCAAAGGAAACAGTATTGAGCACTTACCCTAGGTTAGGTCGTACATTCAACATTTTACTGAAAAAAAAAAAAAAATTTTTTTTTTTTCCTGCAAGAATCATCTTAGTCTCAAAACAACTGTGGGTGCCTTGTTATAAGGACCGTTACTGTTCCAGTTCATAAATGGGTGTGCGTGTATGTGCTCATGCTCAGTTGTGTCCGACTCTCTGCGACCCCATGGACTGTAGCCCGCCAGGCTCCTCTGTCCATGGGATTCTCCAGGCAAGAATACTGGAGTGGGTTGCCATCTCCTTCTCCCAGGGGATCTTCCTGACCCAGGGATCGAACCCGTGTTTCCTGTGTCTCCTGCATTGACGGGTGGGTTCTTTACCACTTTTGCCACCTGGGAAGCAATCATTACGGTTACTTCCCTTGATGGATGTCACACTGTCTCCGAGTGCTGAACCCAGGATTCTGACCTAGGATTGTCTGACTCTGACATCTTGCAGGATCTAACATTCATGTCAGGTAGAAGTAGGTGTTCGAGTTGTAATGTTTCAGAGAGCGGAAAATTAGGAAATTTATCTTTCTGGGTAAAATTCAGTTCAGTTCAGTCGCTCAGGTGTGTCTGACTCTTCGCGACCCCATGCACGCCAGGCCTCCCTGTCCATCACCAATTCCCGGAGTTCACTCAGACTCATGTCCATCGAGTCAGTGATGCCATCCAGCCATCTCGTCCTCTGTCGTCCCCTTCCCCTCCTGCCCCCAATCCCTCCTAGCATGAGTCTTTTCCAATGAGTCAACTCTTCTCATGAGGTGGCCAAAGTACTGGAGTTTCAGCTTTAGCATCATTCCTTCCAAAGAAATCCCAGGGTTGATCTCCTTCAGAATGGACTGGTCGGATCTCCTTGCAGTCCAAGGGACTCTCAAGAGTCTTCTCCAACACCACAGTTCAAAAGCATCAATTCTTCGGTGCTCAGCCTTCTTCACAGTCCAACTCTCACATCCATACAGGACCACAGGAAAAACCACAGGACCCCATTATTCTGAGGAATCCCTTCCTGATAAGCATTTTCATAATATCCATAGCAATAATATTTACATTTGTCAATTGTTTCCATTTTTAAGATGCTCTTGCCGATATGATAGCACATTAAGGGGCTGTGTTTTGCTCAAGGATCTCCGAATCTAGTCTTTCACAGACTTATACTCTAGTTTCCGTCTTTAATCAGGGCAGAGGTGTCTCCTGGACTCTTGTACACTCGCTGTTCTCAAATAGGCTGGCCCTCCACTTCTTTTCCATTTAAACCCAATTAACCAGCCCGTTTTCCAAATGGACTCTGCTGAGAGGGGGAGGAAGGGCAAGGGGCTCAGCTTGCAATTCAGAAGCATCATCCTCATTCACTGGCAAAGAAAAGCCTGGGGTCTTAATGGAAAATAAAGAATTCTACAGATGAATCCTTCAGTTTCCTGTCAAAGGCCCAGATTGAGAAATTCAGAGTTACTCAGCTTGTGGTCTTTTATTTTAAGTAACAGTGGGATAAAACAGGCCACGGTGGCAGCCGAGGACTCCACTTAGCTTCCTAAATGGATGATACATCTGGCTACTTCACCCCCTTCAATTTCAAATGCAATTTGTCTCGAAGCCTCCAATTTAAATCACATAGGTCTTCTCTAAGTGAAACAATAGGCTTCCCATGGAAAGGCTTGTGTGTGTGTGGTGGTGGCGGCGGCAGTGGATTGGGGATGATGAGAAGAGGTGCATTCCAACTGGTGATTGAATTGAAAGCTCTTTCATTTCTACTGGGGATTTGCATTTGATGAAATGATGAGCATATCTGCTGGGCCTGGCCTGCCATGATTTCAGACACAGACAGAGACACGGGGAACCAGGGTCTCTGAACGCTGGGCAGTCCTGGGCAGACCTCAGCTGCCCAGTCTCCATCCGAACCTGAAGCCTCATTCCAGGACCCCTGTGTCTCCTAGGCCATGACCTTCACTTCCTAACTGGTTCCTGCATCCAGATTCACCTTCTCTACCCATTTCCAAGCATCTTCAACAGGATTTTCCCAACCCACAAATCATCTTTGCTTACTCCCCTGCTCAGAAACCAGCATGGGATACCCTTTGCCACCAAATGCATTCAAGACTCTTTGGATTAATATTTAACCCCCTTCAAAGTACTCCCACAACCAAAGTGCATCCTTTTTCCCACTCCCCGTGGGTTCCTCACTCTTCCAGGATATGGTTCTCATGCTTCCCAATATGCTCTTTGCTCTTTCACTGCTTACTTTTGTTCACTGTGTTCCCACTACTGGACCTGTTTCATTCCCTCCAACCCACTCATGCTTAATAGAAATAATGTTCTGTGTCTAGAATGGAAAAGCACAGCCTTGTTAAGGATTGGAAGGGTTCTTTGAAGTTGGGAGATTTTCTGGAAATGCTATTTTCTCACTTCTAAGTCTCCTGAAATTTTCTGCCCAAACATTGCTTTCCCTGGAAATTTCCAACCTTCTTGGCAAGTTATAGGTGCTCAATAAATGCTCAATGAGTTAAAACATGAATAAACGTGGAGAATTGGAAGGACTATGGTCTTTTTGTTTTGTTTTGTCCATGGTTATAGAGTCACATCTTAGGATTTTCTTTCTCAGAGCTAGAGATGAACTACCCCACTCTCAGACTGAGAGAGAGGTTAAGTGACTTGGTTATGTGGCAAGTTAGAGCCTGAGTCCTAAGCTTTTTCTTTGCTGATAAGATATATGGCCTTGTTACTGAACTCAGGTTGGGCTACTCTTGATTCAAGAATACAATACCAAGAGGCAAGTGCTGGGTAAAAGGAAAGATTGAGGAAGCTGGCAGTGCTGAGGAGAAGGTGGACTCATGTCCCCAAGAACCAACTTCCCTCTGCCAGAGTTTTGTTCAGAGATTATATAGGGAAAAGAGGAAGGGACTACATGTTGAGGAGAGGTTTGCAGGGTGCATGAGGAGCTCATGGACATTCTTCTAATGAATTGGTGATGAGGTAACCAGGAGTCAACAGCATCAACCTTCTGGTTCCAGCCAGTTTGGGGTCTGTGTGCTTGTGGGCAGCATTCAGTTAACCCCTTCCAGCTGGTGAGGGTTTCAGTATCTGCAAGATAGCTCAAAGCTCCGAGTATTATCTGTAGTCCCTGAGGAGAAATGGAAGGTTCTTGACTTTTTCTAAAAAAATAAATACTTAATTATTTTGGGGTTGCACTGGGTCTTTGTTGCTGTGTGCAGGCTTTCTCCAGTTGTGGCAAGCAGGGTGTGGGGGGCCACTCTTCATTGTGGTTCATGGGTTGCTCACTGTGGTGGCTTACCTTGTTGCAGAGCACAGGCTCTAGGCACATGGGCTTCAGTGGTCGTGGCTGGCAGGCTCTAGAGCTCAGGCGCAGTAGTTGTGATGCACTGGCTTAGTTGCTCCATGGCATTTGGAACCTTCCTGGAGCAGGGATTGAACCTCTGTCTCCTGCATTGACAGGTGGACTCCTATCCACCATACCACCAGGGAAGTCCTTGACTTTTTAAAATAGCTAAACTATTGTTATTTTTTCTTGCTTGACTGCTTTCCTTCGTTTCTGCATTTTCTCACTTCTCTGATAAAATTTGTTCCTTGGAACTTGGGGAAGGCCTAGGAAGCTAAAGCTTTCCAACAAACAAGAGACAGGTGAAGAATGAAGGGTGGGGAATTTGTCCTAGAAGCCTCCATAGGATCCTGCTCAGTTACAGCTTCTGTCATTACATTTGTTTTTCTCTTTGTCACAGCCATGGAGTCATTTTAGGTGGCAAAGAATGGCTGGGTACATGCTAATTCCTCTCTCTCACCCCATGATCCTTCAAAAGATATGACCTTAGCTAATGAGTTTGCTCATTCCACCAGACCCTGACTGTGACAATTATGGGTGGGACCTCAAAGTGAGAAAGACAGTCTGGCCCTCAAAGGAGCTCCAGCCAAACTGGAGGCATGAAGGGAAAATAACAGGAATACAGAGCAGGAAGCAGCTGATTCTAGTGTGGGTGGAGGTCAGAAGTTTGGAATGGTCCTCTCTGAGGAGGGGGCATCTGATTTGCATCTGAAAGGTAAACAGAACTTTGTGAGAGGAGGGAGGACGTGAGGAGAATGATCCCCATTGAGAGATGGTCACATGTTAAGGGCCAGTGGCATGAAAGGTCATGGAGTATTTGGGGTAACAGGTAGGAGGGCTACATGGCTGGGGGAGCGGGGCCTGGAAAGGGAAAGGGAAAGGGGGCCCAAGAGAGTCAGTGGGGCCAGCTGACCAAGGGCCATGTGTGCTAAGCTAAGGAGATGGTGCTGTGTCCTGCGTCCATGGGGACAGTATTAGTCTGCTCAGGCTTCCGTAATGAAGTTCTACAGACTGGGTGGCCTAAACAGCAGAAGTTTATTTTCTTACAGTTCTAGAGTTCTAGAAGTTCAAGATCAAGTTGTTGGTAGGGTTGGTTTCCTCCGAGGCTTATCTCCTTAGCTTGCAGATGGCCATCTTCTCCCTGCGTCATCACATCATCTTCCCTCTCTGTGTCTGGGTCTTAATCTCTTCCTATAACGACACCTGTTCTATTGGATCAGGGCCCATCTAATGACCTACTTTTAACTTAATCACCCTTTAAAAGACCAGTATCTGCAAATACTGTTATATTATGAGATACTGAGGGTCAAGTTTTTAACCAATAAATTGTGGGGGGATGCACAACTCAGCCCATAACAGGAGATAAATGGAGGTTTTACAACAATTCGTTTGGATCACTCAGCTCTCATTTTCTTGGCCTGTGATATGTTCTAAATGGCATTAATCCTTCCTCTGAAGGAGCCTCTAAATATAGATGCCATCTGCTGCCATGCAATATGTTATCACTGATCCCTTACTTAACAGTGGCATCCTTACAGGCACGGAGGGGAGGCGTGCCCTCCATGTGCACTCAGCCAGTGAGGAGCCAGAAAAAATCCTCCCGGCAGGTCTGACTCTAGAGCCTCCAAGATGATGGAGCAGTGCCAGGATTCCAAGATTCTGTGAGTCTTGAATAGTCGGCTCATTGACTCCAAAAGAGGGGCTCCCCTCACCCTTTCTCCAAGTGCCGAGCCTGAGCACGAAATGCTGATGGAAATTTTTGCTCATTAAAAGAAAATGTTTCTTCTTATGGAACAAAGTGGCACCTGGCAGCCCTGGTTGATGACGTCTCTGGGTGGATTAAGGCGAACACGCTTCATGCAGATGTGTTCCATGCCCTCCAGTGTGGTTTGCTCAGGTGACATCCTTCTGGCCCTGCCCCTGTCCCGTCACCCCCACCATGCTGGCAGGTTTGTTCCTGCACTCTTGCTGTGAAGGACAATTTGGCCCTCCCATTAATTACTTTGAAAGTTCTAGATTTCAATTATGGAGTTAATTACTTTTTGCCATATTGCCCCTGTTAAAGACATTTTCATTATTAAGTCAATTTGTTAGAATTGAAGAGCCTTGCCAAGACAGAAGAATTACTGTCCAAGGAGCTTCCTGCTCTCACTCTTGTATCTTCCTGCTTTGAGGGGACAGAGTGGAAAGCTTTATTTTAGATTTTTTTTTTTTTTGCATTCATGTAGCAAATATTTATGAACCACTTATTTTGTGCTCAGTACTGTGCAGGACTCTGGAGGGTGCAAAAGTAGATGCAAAGACATGTGACTCATGTCTTCAAGGGGATCAAGGTCCAGCAGAGAAGAAATAATTTAGAGATAATTAAATTAAATTGCATAATTATTAAATAATTTAGATCATTTATGGAAGTACTGTTGGATGGGCATGACAAAATATTATTGGAACACAGAAGAGGGAGGGGTGATTAATTTGGGAAGACTTTGCAGAGGATATGAAATTTTATTTTATTTATTTTAAAATTATTTATTTATTTATCTTTGGCTGTGCTGGGTCTTCCTTGCTGTCCATGCTTTTCTCTAGTCACGGCAAGCAGGGGCTACTCTCTCGTTGTGGTTTCTCATTGCAGTGGCTTCTCTTGCTGCAGAGCAGGGGCTCTAGGGTGTGGACTTAGTAGTTGAGGTGCAAGGACTTAGCTGCTCCACAGCATGTGGAATCTTCCCGGACCAGGGATAGCACCTGTGTCTCCTGCATTGGCAGGCGAATGCTTATCCACGGTGCCACCAGGGAAGTCCCGTGAAATTTTACATAGAGCTCGTAGAAGGCATACACATTCACCAGAAAAGAGGGAAAGGGTGTCAGTTTCCTAGGACTGGCATAACAAAATGCCCCAAATCGAATGGCTTAAACAACACAAATTAATTTTTTAGTAGCTGTGGAGGGTAGAAGTCAGAAATCAGTCATGTCCTCGGGGTTCTGCTCCCCCAGAAGGCTCCAGGGCAGGATCTGCCCCAGGCTTCTCTCCAAGCTTCTGGTAGTTCTTGGCTTGTGGAAAGCACCATTCTAATCTTCACATAGTATTCTTCCTATGTTTCTACATCACCTTCCCTCAATTCGTGTCAGTCTCTGGGTCCAAATTTCCCCTTTTTATAAGGACAGCATCATGTTGGATAACTGTCCATCCTGATGATGTCATTTTAACTTGATTACTTCTGTAATGATCCAGTTTCCAAATGCAGTCATGTTCCAATGTATAGGGGTTATGGCTTCAACGTATGAATTTTTAGGGGACACAGTTGAACAAATAAGTGTCCAAGGCTGCACAAAGGCATGGGGTTCTGAAAGGATCATTTTACTTGAGGGACAGAGATGTGATGTAGCTGGATCGTAGGAGACTTCAGGCTGGTCACATGTGAGATTTCTCTAAAGGAACATTCAAGGCTGTTAAGTGAGCTCTTGCATGCATGCTCAGTTGCTAATTTGTGTTCAACTCTTTGTGATCCCATGGACTGTAGCTGCCAGGCTTGGCTGTCCATGGGATTTCCCAGGCAAGAATAGTGGAGCGGATTGCCATTTCCTTCTCCAGGGGATCTTCCTGAACCAGGGATTGAACTTATGAATCTTGCATTGGTAAGTAGATTCTTTACCACTGAGCCACAGGGAAACTCCTAAGTGAGTCCTTATAATTTTGAAAACAATTATTAGTTGTTATTCCCAATCTTCATCTGTATATTCAGTTTTGCATAATACATAAATGCAGTTGTTCATATGCTTAAAAAGCTTCTTTCCTCCTTTTCTCACTCTTTGCAGGAGTATTAGTTCTTCCCAACCCCACTTCTGTGTGCACCCCTAAAACTCTCTCATGCTCCCATGTTACTAACCCATATATTGGTATTTATCTAATTCTATAAAGATATTTCGGAGAAGGCAGTGGCACCCCACTCCAGTACTCTTGCCTGGAAAATCCCATGGATGGAGGAGCCTGGTGGGCTGCAGTCCATGGGGTCGCGAAGAGTTGGATACGACTTCACTTTCACTTTTCACTTTCACGCATTAGAGAAGGAAATGGCAATCCACTCAGTGTTCTTGCCTGGAGAATCCCAGGGGTGGGGGAGCCTGGTGGGCTGCCTTCTATGGGGTCGCACAGACTCAGACATGACTGAAGCGACTTAGCAGCAGCAGCAGCAGCAGCAGCAGCATACAGATATTTACACACATATGTATGGAAGTTTTTTCAGGTTACTGTTTATTTGACAAATAATAATGTCTTTTTATAAATACTTTTCTGCATTACTCTATAAGACCTTATGGAAATCCTTCTAAATCATACATTAAAAAAAATTAAACATTTTTATTATTTTATTTTAAAAATCTTATTTTATTTTTGGCTACACTGGGTAGCCAAAAGGAGACTTTAGGAGACTTCAGGCTGGTCACATCTGAGATTTCTCTAAAGGAACATTCAAGCCCTTGCATGCATGCTCAGTTGCTAATTTGTGTTCAACCCTTTGTGACCCCATGGACTGTAGCTGCCAGGCTTGCCTGTCCATGGGACTTCCCAGGTAAGAATACTGGAGTGGCTGCTGCTCACAAGCTTTCTCTAGTTGCGGTGAGTGGGGCCTACTCTTCATTGCGGTGTGCCGGCTTCTCATTGGAGCGGCTTCTGTTCTTACAGAGAATGGGCTCTAGGGCATGCAGGTTTCAGTAGTTGTGGTGCACGGGCTTAGTTGCTCTGTGGCATGTGGGGTCTTCCTGGACCAGGGATCGAACCCATGTCCCCTGTATTGGTGGGCAGATTCTTAACCCCTGGACCATCAGGGAAGCCCTGAATCATGCATTTTTAACTAGGTCAATATTGACCCCAAGGGGACAAAAATTGGTTCTTGGGGCGTGCAAAAAAAATAAACTTATGTATAGCAATGGTCTATGGCACTCTAAAGCTCAATTCTATTTGACAGCGTAAACAGATGTGCAGTCTATCTGTGGTATTAAAATTCATGGGGCAAGTGATCATGAGAAAAAACCTGGGAAACATTGCTCCAAAACATATGGTCTGACTCTCATCTTCTCTTTTAAATGCACTCTACTCCAAATGGTGGTCCAGCTTTTTTTTTTTTTTTTTTTCCATTTGTGACTATTCATTCTATTTCCAGATTTTTCCCACAGGCCACAGGTAACTAATTGTTGCTTTTATTTCTGGGGCAAAGCTTCTCAGAGTGGGAGTATTGGTCACAGGATATCTGAGTTTTAATTTTGTGATAAATGTTCCCAGATTGCATTTCCCAAAGGTAGAAACATTTCTCCTCCAAGGAGACTTCTTTCCAGCTAGCAATAGATGCTGCAACTGTTTCCAGGGTTTTCCATACTGACAAGTGTAAAGTGATATCTCACTGAGACTTTAATTTGCCGGGGATGTGAGCGTCTTTGCATACATTTCTCAGCCACGTGGATTTGCTCTTATGCGAACTGTCTATGAAGGCATGGCTGATTCCATTTTTATTTGGTTGTGTTTATCTTTTCTCTAAATTCCCAAGAGTTCTATATCATGGTTATTAACCTTGGTTTAGCATCTGTACTACAAATACTTTTTTTCAGATCTATTATTTATTTCTTAACTAAGTTAATGGCTCTTTTTATACACAAACATTTAAGATTTTACATAGTTTGGTTCATATGTCTTTATTTTGTAGCTTCTGGGTTTCTAATCTTAGGAAATTCACTTTGGCACTCAGATTATACTTGTGGTCAGTGAGATTTGGTTTTATTTTTTGTTTCTAATACATTTAGAAGGTTGTGTATGTGTGTGTGTTTTCCTGCACAAGAGATCATACAGGGTGTCTGTTTTCACTTTTGTCCCCTAGATTTATAATGAGTTTGCTGACACATTTTATAAATAATCCATTCATTTTCATTGAATTAAACTGCCTTCCTTGTCATACATGAATTTGTCACATACAAAGGCATCTAATTCTGGGTTCTCTACTATGTTTCACTGATTTATCCATTCCTTTGTCAAAACTAAATTGACTGATGATTCTTCAAGACATCTATACCATTCAGAAAAATAAAACACACATACAAACAAAAAAATCCCTTGTCCAGAGTCTATGGAGAATTGCATTAGAATTATATATTAAAGTTTGGGAACACTGAATGTATCATATTTTCCACTTGTTCAGAATTTGTTTTATGTATTTTAATAATCATTTATAGTTTTCCTCATGTGTGTCTTGTAACTTTCTTCATAAATTTACTCCTTCAGGGGGGTGGTCCCAAGATGGTGGAGGAATAGGATGGGGAGATCACTTTCTCCCCCACAAATTCATCAAAAGATCATTTGAATGCTGAGCAACTTCTACAAAACAACTTCTGAATGCTGGTGGAGAACACCAAGCACCCAAAAAGGCAGCCCATTCTCTTTGAAAGGAGGTAGGACTCCCTCTGTCCTGGGGAGGGAGTCGTGAAGGAAGAGAAGTTTCCAAATAGCAGGAAACCCTCTCACCAGCAGGTCTGTGGGGGAGTTTTGGAATCTTAGAGGGCAACATAACTGGGAGGAAAAAAAAAGACAACAACCCACAGAATACCCACCTAACCACAACTCCCAGTGGAGAAGTAGCCTGGACGCTTGCGTCAGACACCAGCGAATGGGGGCTGGACAGGGAGGCGCAGGCTGCATGCTTAGGGTAAGGACTGGGCCTGAATGCCCTGAGGACAATCTGAGGGAGTAAACGTGAGATAGCAACACAAACTGTGGGACAGCCAGAGAGAAAAAAAGACCCTATTTTTAAAGCAAATTTCATATATATATATATATATAATAATTTTTGTGATTGATTTTGTTTTGTATTTTTAATAAGAGAGTCTAACCTCTACTCTGAATTTTTAATCTTTGCTTTTTGGTATTTGTTATCAATTTTGTACCTTTAAGAATCTAATCCTCAGTATCCATTTTCACTTAGGGGTATGATTACTGGCTTGATTACTCTCTCCCCTTTTGACTCTCCCTTTTCTCCCTCAGGTCACCTCTATCTCCTCCTTCCCCCTTCTCTTCTCTACTTAAATCTGTGAATCTCTCTGGTTGTTCTAAGCTGTGGAGAACACTTAGGGAACTGATTACTGACTAGATTGGTCTCTCCCCTTATGACTCCTCTTCTCCTCCTGGTCACCTCTATCTCCCTCCTCTCTCTTCTCTTCTCCATGTAATTCTGTGAACCTCTCTGGGTGTCCCTCACTGTGGAGAATTTTTTCACCATTAACCTAAATATTTTATCATCTGTGCTGTATGGATGGAGAATTCTTGAGGCGACTGTAAGAATAAGACTGAAAGCCAGAAGCAGGAGGCTTAAATCAAAAACTTGAGAACACCAGAGAACCCCTGATTCCAGAGAACATTAATAGATAAGAGCTCATCCAAAAGCCTTCATACCTACACTGAAACCAAGCTCCACCCAAGAGCCAACAAGTTCCAGAGCAAGACATACCATGCTAATTCTCCAGCAACACAGGAACACAGCCCTAAGCATTAAAATACAGGCTGCCCAAAGCCATGCCAAACCCATAGACACCCAAAAACTCACCTATTGGACACTTCATTGCACTCTATCAGGAAGAGATCCAGCTCCATCCACCAGAACACAGATGCAATTTCCCCTAACCAGGAAACCTTGACAAACCACTAGTTCAACACCACCCACAGGGAGCAAGCTCCACAATAAACAGGAACCACAAACTTCCAGCCTATAGAAAGGCCACCCCAAACACAGCAATCTAAACAAAATGAAAAGGCAGAGAAATATTCAGCAGGTAAAGGAAAATGATAAATCCCACCAAACCAAACAAAAGAGGAGGAGATAGGAAGTCTACCTGAAAAAGAATTCAGAATAATGATAGTAAAGATGATCCTAAATCTTGAAAACAAAATGGAGTTACAGATATATAGACTAGAGACAAGGATTGAGAAGATGCAAGAAATGTTTAACAAGGATCTAAAAGAAATAAAAAAGAGTCAATAAGTAATGATTAATGCAATAACAGATCAAAAGCACTCTGGAGAGAACCAACAGTAGAATAACTGGGGCAGAAGATAGGATAAGTGAGGTGGAAGATAGAATGGTGGAAATAAATGAAGCAGAGAGAGAAAAAGAATTAGAAGAAATGAGGAAAACCTCAGAGACCTCTGGGACAATGTTAAATGCCCCAACATTCGAATCATAGAAGTCCCAGAAGAATAAGACAAAAATAAACGGCATGAGAAAATACTTCAGGTGATAATAGTTGAAAACTTCCATAAAATGGGGAAGGAAATAGCCACCCAAGTCCAAGAAACCCAGAGAGTCCCAAACAGGATAACCCAAGGCAAAACACCCCAAGACACATATTAATCAAATTAACAAATATCAAACACAAAGAGCAAATATTAAAAGCAGCAAGGGAAAAGCAACAAATAACACATAAGGGGATCCCCATAAGGATAACAGCTGATCTTTCAGTAGAAACTCTCAGGCCAGAAGGGAATGGCAGGACATAGTTAAAGTGATGAAAGACAAAATCTACAATGCAGATTACTATACCTAGCAAGAATCTTATTCGAATATGAAGGAGAAATCAAAAGCTTTACAGAGAAGCAAAAGCTGAGAAAATTCAGCACCACCAAACCAGCTCTTCAACAAATGCTAAAGGATCTTCTCTAGACAGGAAACACAGAAAAGGTTTATAAGCTCGAATCCAAAATAACAAAGTAAATGGCAGGAAGATCATACTTATCAATAATTACCTTGAATGTAAATGGGTTGAATGCCCCAACCAAAAGGCAAAGACTGGCTGAATGGATACAAAAACAAGACCCCTATATTTGCTGTCTACAAGAGACCCACCTCAAACCAAGGGACACATACAGACTGAAAGTGAAGGGCTGGAAAAGGATATTTCATGCAAATGGAGACCAAAAGAAAGCATGAGTAGCAATACTTATAACAGATAAAATAGGCTTTGAAATAAAGGCCATGAAAAGAGACAAAGAAGGACACTACATAATGATCAAAGGATCAATCCAAGAAGAAGATATAACAATTATAAATATATATGCACCCAACATAGGAGTACCACGATGTGTAAGGCAAATGCTAACAAGTATGAAAGGGGAAATTAACAATAACACAATAATAGTGGGACTCTTTAATACCCCACTCACACCTATGGATAGATCAACCAAACAGAAAATTAGCAAGGAAACACAAACTTTAAATGATACAATGGACCAGTTAGACCTAATTGATATCTATAGAACATTTCACACCAGAACAATGAATTTCACCTTTTTCTCAAGTGCACACAGAGCATTCTTTGGATAGATCACATCCTGGGCCATAAATCTAGCCTTGGTAAATTCAAAAATATTGAAATCATTTCAAGCATCTTTTCTGATCACAATGTGGTAAGATTATATGTCAACTACTGGAAAAAAAACTATTAAAAATGCAAACATATGGAGGCTAAACAACACGCTTCTGAATAACCAACAAATCACAGAAGAAACTGAAATACGCACAGAAACAAATGAGAATGAAAACACAACAAACCAAAGCCTATGGGATTCAGTAAAAGCAGTGCTAAGGGGATGGTTCATAGCAGTACAAGCTTACCTCAAGAAATGAGAGAAAAATCAAATATATAACCTAACTGTACACCTAAAGCAACTAGAAGAAGAAGAAATGAAGAACCACAGGGTGAGCAGAAGGAAAGAAATCATAAAGGTTAGGGCAGAAATAAGTGAAAAAGAAACAAAGGAGACTATAGCAAAAGTCAACTAAACTAAAAGCTGGTTCTTTGAGAAGATAAATAAAATAGACAAACCATTAGCCAGACTCATCAAGAAAAAAAAGGGAGAAGAATCAAATCAACAAAATTAGAAATGAAAATGGAGAAATCACAACAAACAACACAAAAATACAAAGGATCATAAGAGATTATTATCAGCAACTATATGACAATAAAATGGACAACTTGGAAGAAATGGATGAATTCTTAGAAAAGTATAACCTTCCAAAACTGAACCGGGAAGAAATAGAAAATCTTCACAGGCCCATCACAAGCACAGAAATTGAAACTGTAATAAAAAATCTTCCAACAAACAAAAGCCCAGGGCCAGATGGCTTCACGGGAAAATTCTACCAAAAATTTAGAGAAGAGCTAACACCTATCCTACTCAAACTCTTCCAGAAAATTGCAGAGGAAGGTAAACTGCCAAACTCATTCTATGAGGCCACCATCACCCCAATACCAAAACCAGACAAAGATGCTGCAAAAATAGAAAACTACAGGCCAATATCCCTGATGAACATAGATGCAAAAATCCTCAACAAAATTCTAGCAAACAGAATCCAGCAACATATTAAAAAGATCATACATCATGACCAAGTGGCCTTTATCTCAGAGATGCAGGATTCTTCAAAATTTTCAAATCAATCAATGTGATACACCACATTAACAAACTGAAAGATAGAAACCATATGATTATCTCAATAGATGCAGAGAAAGCCTTTGACAAAATTCAACATCCATTTAAGATAAAAACCCTCCAGAAAGCAGGCATAGTAGGAAGATGCCTCAACATAATAAAAGCCATATATGATAAACCCACAGCAAACATTATCCTCAATAGTGAAAAAATGAAAGCATTTCCCCTAAAGTCAGGAACAAGACAAGGGTGCCCACTCTCATCACACCTATTCAACATAGTTTAGGAATTTTTATCCACAGCAATCAGAGAAGAAAAAGAAATAAAAGGAATACAGATTGGAAAAGAAGACGTAAAACTCTCACTGTTTGCAGATGACATGATCTTCTACATGGACAACCTTAAAGACACCAGCAGAAAATTACTAGAGCTAATCAATGAATATAGTAAAGTTGCAGGATATAAAATTAATACACAGAAATCCCTTGCATTCCTATACACTAACAATGAGAAAACAGAAAGAGAAATTAAGGAAACAATTCCATTCACTCTTGCGACAAAAAGAATAAAATACTTAGGAATAAATCTACCTAAAGAAACAAAAGACCTATATATAGAAAAGTATAAAACACTGATGAAAGAAATCAAAGATGACACAAATAGGTGGAGAAATATACCATGTTCATGGATTGGAAGAATCAATATAGTGAAAATGAGTATACTACCCAAAGCAATCTATAGATTCAATTCAATCCTTATCAAGCTGCTGCTGCTGCTGCTAAGTCACTTCAGTCATGTCCGACTCTGTGTGACCCCAGAGATGGCAGCCCACCAGGCTCCCCCGTCCCTGGGATTCTCCAGGCAAGAACACTGGAGTGGTTGCCATTTCCTTTTCCAACTCATGAAAGTGAAAAGTGAAAGTGAAGTCGCTCAGTAGTGTCTGACTCCTAGTGACCCCATGGACTGCAGCCCATCAGGCTCCTCTATCCATGGGATTTTCCAGGCAAGAGTACTGGAGTGGGTTGCCATTGCCTTCTCCCCTTATCAAGCTACCAATGGTATTTTTCACAGAACTAGCACAAATGATTTCACAATTTGTATGGAAATACAAAAAACCTCGAATAGCCAAAGCAATTTGAGAAAGAAGAATGAATCTGGAGGAATCAACCTGCCAGGCTTCAGAGTATACTACAAAGCTACAATCATCAAGACAGTATGGTACTGGCACAAAGATGGAAATATAGATCAATGGAACAAAATAGAAAGCCCAGAGGTAAATCCATGCACCTATGGACATCTTATCTTTGACAAAGAAAGCAAGAATATACAATGGAGAAAAGACAATCTCTTTAACAAGTGGTACTGGGAAAACTGGTCAACCACCTGTAAAAGAATGAAACTAGAACACTTTCTAACACCATACACAAAAATAAACTCAAAATGGATTAAAGATCTAAATGTAAGACCAGGAACTATAAAACTCCTGGAGGAAAACATAGGCAAAACACTCTCTGACATAAATCACAGCAGGATCCTCTATGACCCACCTCCCAGAGTAATGGAAATAAAAGCAAAAAAAAAAAAAAAAAAAAGACCT
>NW_024070186.1:189168318-189249371 GCF_014754425.2 Oryx dammah | reverse complement strand
GCTAGCAAACACATGAAAAGATGCTCAACATCATTCATTATTAGAGAAATGCAAATCAAAACCACAATGAGGTACCATCTCATGCCGGTCAGAATGGCTGCTATCAAAAAGTCTACAAACAATAAATGCTGGAGAGGGTGTAGAGAAAAGGGAACCCTCTTACACTGTTGGCAGGAATGCAAACTAGTATAGCCACTATGGAGAACAGTGTGGAGATTCCTTAAGAAACTGGAAATAGAACTGCCGTATGACCCAGCAATCCTGCTGCTGAGCATACACACTGAGGAAACCAGAATTGAAAGAGACACGTGTACCCCAATGTTCATCGCAGCACTGTTTATAATAGCTAAGACATGGAAGCAACCTAGATGTCCATCGGCAGGTGAATGGGTAAGAAAGTTGTAGTACATTGTTACACAATGGAATATTACTCAGCTATTAAAAAGAATGCATTTGAATCAGTTCTAATGAGGTGGATGAAACTGGAGCCTATTATACAGAGTGAAGTAAGTCAGAAAGAAAAACACCAATACATTATATTAATGCATATATATGGAATTTAGAAAGATGGTAATGATGACCCTATATGTGAGATAGCAAAAGAAACATAGATATAAAGAACAGACTTTTGGACTCTGTGGGAGAAGGTGAGGGTGGGATGATTTGGGAGAATAGCATTGAAACATGTATATTACCATATGTGAAATAGATCACCAGTCCGAGTTCGATGCATGAAACAGGAAACTCAAAGCTGGTGCACTGGGACAACCCTGAGGAATGGGGTGGGGAGGGAGGTGGGAGAGGGGTTCAGGATGGAAGACACATGTAAGACACATGTGGCTGATTCATGTCAATGTATGGGAAAAACCACTACAATATTGTAATTAGCCTTCAATTAAAATAAATTAATTAAAATATATTCCCCAATAAATAAATTTATTCATTTGTAAGTGTTTTCTATGGATCTTCCTGACATAAGGATGCAACTCATGTATCTTGCATCTCTTGCCTTGCAGGAGGATTCTTTACCCACTGAGCCACCGGGGAAGCCCTGAGAGAATTCAAGTTCTTTTAATGAACACACTTGTGGTTGCACAGATCACAAGACCCAGGCCACTCCTGACTGGGGGATCAGGTGGAGCAAGGCCATGCCACTCCCCCTCCAGAGGAGGACCATTGTTTTCCCAACCTCGTGGAGGCCCCAGCTGCTGCCTTTGCTGTCTGGTTGGCATGACCCCTGGAGAAGCTGCCTTTGCCTTTCTCATGGCTCTTTTCACATTTTCTTGACCCTCCTCAACTTTCCTTGAGGCTGGTTTAGGGCCAGCTGGCCTGTAAGCTTCTAGTAATTGGGAACCCCACCCATTCCTGAGGGGTTTGATTGGCTCGTCTGCCACAGCAAAGCCCCAGAGACTGGGTGGCTTAAACAGCATGCATCAATTTCCCTCAATCATGGAGGCTGGAAGTCTGAGATCCAGGTATGGACAGGAGTGGTTTCTCCAGAGGCCTCTCTCCTTGGCTTGCAGATGGCCGCCTTCTTGCTGCATCCTCCTAGGGTCTTTCTGTGTCCAAATTTCCTTTTCTTGTCAGGACACATGTCACATTGGATCAGAGCCCACAGGATAGCATCATTTTTAACTTAATCACATCTTTAAAGTCTCTGTCCCCGAATAGTTATGCTCTGAGGCACAGGGGCTTAGGGCTTCAACATGTGGGTTCTGAGGGGACAGAGTTTACCCCATAACACCAAGGGTCAGCTGAGAGAGTGAATGAAAGTCTTCTGGCTCAAGATTTTGGGCTGCCTGCTTCCTCTTCCTGCAGTCATTATATGGCTTCCCAGGTGGCTCAGTGGTAAACAATCCACCTGCCAAGGCAGGAGATTCAAGAGATGTGGGTTCGATCCCTGGGTCAGTAAGAACCCTGGAGTAGGAAATGGCAACCCACTCCAATATTTTTGCCTGGAGAATTCCATGGACAGGGGAGCCTGGCTGGCTACAGCCCAAGATGTTACAAAGAGTCAGTCACAACTGTGTGGCTAAGCACACACTGAGCACGCTTCATACCTGCAGTGCTCTGCTGTGGACACTGGCTTGAACCCTGAAATGTCTGGGCCCAGGTGAGGTCACTTTTGGCTTCAGCCAGCAGCCTCCTCCTTGACTGCCTTGTTTCCTCCACTCCCAAACCCCCTCCCCACCATTACCCACTGGTGACATCTGCAGGAGGTAACTCATAACCCTGCGGGACAGGATGGTCTATGGAGCCTGGGGGTTACTCTTGTTTCCCAGGGTTGCCTATGAAAGCCACAGGGGAGAACATAAGGAGCTTAGTTAAGACCTGAATTCTGACTTCAGAGAACCATGGGCTGGCAATGGAGCCCACTACTGCCCCCTGGGGTGGCTGAGAGTTGTCAACTCAGCAGAACCTGCTCCCCACCCACCACCATACTGCTTCCAGTCACGGAAGAAGATATGTGGAGGCCATGAGGGTGGATGGAGCCTTTTGGTAGAAGAGGGAGTTTCTGGGACAAAAGCCATCACTTTCTGTGGGCATGTGTCTAAAAAAGTCTCTTGGCTTCTCTATGTCTTCCAGTGCAGCTGGGGTGCATGAAGAGCCTCCCAGGTCTACATCAGAGGTTGGAAAGTGACTCTTACCTGCCCAGGTGCTGACCCGTAGAGCTGCCCTGTGGGTTGGGGGCAGGGAGAGAGAAAGTAAGGAAAGGAGGGGGCGGAAGAGTGCTGGAAGTTGGGGAGGGGGGTGATGGTGCAGAAGGCAGCCTTGCTTGTGGCCCAGCAGTGGCAAGCTCCCCATGGTCAAGGGGACATCCACATTTAATCCATCACAGTGCTGCTTAAGGAGACCCCAGCAGCAAGAGGCTGGGTGAAGGCCCATCTGAGACAACAGAAGTGCACTCTTCTAACTCCCGAGTGTCCAGTTGGCTAGGACTGAGGTGGGAGAGAAAGGGGAGTGTAGCCTCAAAAGCAAGGGCAACATTGTAGAATGAACTGGGCTACCTTAGCAACAGGAGCAAGGTTGTTTCATTCAGTGGAGCTGAATCAGAAATGATGAAACTGAATTACATCTTGTTAAAAGAGCAGCCCAGGAGGCAGGGAGACTTCACAGAAGAGTTGTAGCACTAATGAAAAAAAATAAAATCCATTGTATGTTTATATGCTAATGAGTGGAGGCCCTCACTTAAGTAGCTGTTCCTGGCATCAACAGAGTAAAGGTCGGATGGTGATACCTACTGGGATTTTTGTAAAGTAGTCTAGGATTCACAACCAAAAGTTTGTAAAACAGAGAGAAATAGTGCTGCAGTGATAGAGGGACAGATCATGGTATCCATATTTCGTGGCAAGATGTACACTGTGTTCCCATAGAATTAGAATTTAGAATTGCATGCTCAGTCTGGGCAAGAATACGGGAGTAGATTGCTATTTCCTTTCTCCAGGGGATCTTTCCCACCCAGGGATTGAACCTGGGTCTCCTGCATTGCAGGCAGACTCTTTACCATCTGAGCCACCAGGGAAGCCCCCAAAGCAGTGAAAGTAATAACAATTTTAAAATCAGGATTTCTTATTTAGTTAGGAGCTACCATGTTTGAGAGACAGTGTGCAAACCTGGTTTTTAATCCTTATGCTCCCTCCCCAGCCAGCAGATGCTGTTATTGCACCCACACCAACCATTGTACCGAAGAGGAAACTGAGGCCCAGGGAGCTGTGTTTTGCACCTGAGAATGCTGGAGTTGGGAATCACGTACCTGTCTGATATATGATTTATATCACCTCTGCCTCCCATTGCCCCAGATTTGGAAGCTTTTCCAGGGGTTCCCTTGGCCCATAGAGTTTTGGTGTCATGTTTTGGCTGCACTTGGGTCTCTGCTGCTGCGTGAGGGCTTTCTCTAGTTGTGGGTGGGGCTGCTCTCTAGCTGTGATGCTCGGGCTTCTCACTGTGATGTCTTCTCTTGTTGCAGGGCACAGGCTCTCATGGAGCAGTCTCAGTACTTGTGGCACATAGGTTTAGTTGCCCCGAGACACGTGTGCTTTTCTCAGATCAGGAATCAAACTCCTGTTCCCTGCATTGGTGGGTGGATTCCCAACCATTGGACCACCTGGGAAGTCCATGGTGCCGTGCTTTAATAGTTGAGCGTGGCAGCATGTGATGCATTTGGATTTTGATGTGAATTTCCAGAATTATATTGGAAAGACTGTGAGGGGGTAGGTGTGAGGTTCTAAGTAAGCCAGTGTTGCTGAACAGCAGTGGTAATCTGGTATTCATGTTAAAGTGACTTCATTGCACTCATAGGCTGGGGAAAACAGAGATGGTTCTGGGACCAACAGAGGACTTAGGGGAAGTGCAGAATCTAGAAACAACCACCCTGGACTCCTGCCATGATATTTATTCACCCTGTGACTTTGAACAAGTAATGCTACTTCCCAAAATTTGGCTCAGTTGAAGATGGGACTAAGAGTTTCTGCTTCTTAGGAATCCTGCAAAGATGAGTGACTCATGAACAGTCAGCACCTGGCCTGGTGCCTGTTCAAGGAACCTTGAAATACATATGGGCTTTCTGCCTCCAGGGAGCTTACTTTATGGCTCAGATGGTAAAGAATCTGCCTGCAATGCTGGAGATCCAGGTTTGATCCCTGGGTTGGGAAGATCCCTTGGAGAAGGGAATGGCTACCCCCTCCAGTATTCTTGCCTGGAGAATCTCATGGACAGGGGAGCCTGGTGGACTGCAGTCCATGGGGTTGTAAAGAGTTGGACACGGCTGAGCGACCAGCACTTTCACTTTTCCTGCCTCCAACGGGGCCAGTGATAGACTGGGAGGGAACTGCAGTTCCCCTTTGCAGTAGGGAGGAGGAAGATGGGGTGAAGGAGGAAGACGGGGCAAAGGAGGAAGACGGGGCGGAGGAGGAAGACGGGGTGGAGGAGGAAGAGGAGAAGAGTGAGGGAGACTGAGAGCGATGTCCAGAGCATCTCCTGGGAGGAAGGATTTGCAGTTATCTGCCTCCCAGCTGCCCTTTGGGGCTGCAGCCACCTGCAGATGCACCGAACTAGAACAAACTCCAACCAGGAGTGACAACGCTGGTCCACAGCTGCAGATGTCCCCAGAGGGAAGGGGTGGCCCACACTCTCTGCTACATCTTCCCTTCCATCCCTTCCTTTCAACAAGATCAGTCAGTTGTAGACAAAAGTAAATAAAGAGCAAACTAGCAATAGGTTACCGGAGTTGGAAGAGACACTGGCAATTTCTACATGTTACTGGCTGTTCAGGACAAATGCCTGACTTTTTTGCTGGGCATTTGCGTGTAATTCTCTGTGCTTGTGGCTCCTTTCACTCACATTTCTGACTCTTATTGAATGCTCTCAGGAGCTGTCTCTCCCCTCAGGGATCTCAGTCTCCTTGGAGTGATGCATAGAGCAGTGGCAGCTCAGTGTGTTGAGTCAGGACACAGGAAATGTACATGACTCAGGTACTAATCAGGGGAGGCTTCCTGGAGGAGCTGCTATCTTTCCTACAAGTCTGAGAAAATGAGTAAGAACAAGGTGATGGAGGAGACTTTTCAAGCAGAAGCCACAGCAGGAGTGAAGGAAGGTAGACGCGCTGAGCAAACAGGGAGGCCAAGTGTGAGGGGTGGGGTGATGATGGGGGACAAAGATGAGGCTGGAGAAAAACTCAGGGTCCAGTTCATGGAGAATTTGGAATTTTTTTCAGAGCTCATCCTGGAACCAGTGATGGATTTAAGCTGGGAGTGGGATGATCATATTGGTCTTTTTAGAGAGAGATCTGAGGGAGTGATGGATGGAGAACTCTGAGAGGCAGAAACCAAGTTTGTTTCCATTGTTTAGTTACTCAGTAATGCCAGACTCTTTTGCCACCCTGTAAACTCTTAGGAGACTTTTTATAGGAATCTGGCCCTGAAGATGGGCTTGAGAACAAAGGCTGTTTTCATGACGATGGAATCTGGAGGACCGATTCCAGAGGGAGGAAGTAGTGCTGGCTGGACGGGGTGCTGGTGGGATGTGGTTGTGATGGAGGGGGAGGGTTATGGGGCTCTGGCTCAGGCAGCTGGAGAGAGGGTGGGGCATCGCTGAGGACAGGGGTCTGGGGAAAGCTGACAAGTTCAGTTGGAAACGAGTTGACTCTAAGGGCTCCTGGGGATATAGGTATCAGGATTTGCAGCTTGGCAGAGCTCTTGGGGCTGGGCTTGTGGAGTAGCACATTGTCAGCAAGGCTGGGGTAAGAGGGAGTGTGTGGATGAGAGGAGAGGGGCTGGGGAGGGGGTCCTGAGAGCAGGCCATCTGGGGTTGGGAGGAGGAAGAAGGATGGAGCAAAAGAGAGGTGGAAGCCAAGGGAGAAGTCCCAGCAGCCAAAGGAGGAGGAGTTGAGAGCAAGAGGGATGGTTCTAGAAAGACAAGGATGCTGAAGCATTTGTGGGATTTAGCAATGAGTGGTGACTGGACAAGTGTGGTTGCAGTGACATGGAGGCAGGGAGACTTTGGTGGGTCACAGAGCAGCTAGAAGAGCAACTAGAGCAGCTAGAAGGCTGGGAACCGGGGGCACTGAGTATGGAAGTAGATGTTGCTCAGAACAGGGAGGAGAGACTGTGGCATGGGAGAGACTAATGATCGAAGAGGGTGAATCATGAAGAGGGTGAAAACCCCAGACAGGAAGAAGCAGTGGATAGAGTGAAGTGGCTCTTGGGAATCTGGAGTGGGTCCTCCAGTGGGGTGGGGTCAGGAGGTGATGTGTTTGCAACTCAGAGAGGTTTTGATATACTGGTCCTCTCTCCCCTTTCCCTGTCAACTTCCCCCTTCCTGGAGGCACGTCGATGCTAGGCTGGGTGCTCAGATCAATTGGCTGGGACTGCTCAGACTTTGCAGAAGAGGCTAGACAGAAGGCCTAGTGCACAGGCTGGAATGACAGAGGACAGAGGTGTGGTGGGGGCAGATGCCAAGATCACTGAGGCTGGCTATAAGCCGGACGTGAGTCTTCATGGCGGTAGGTGGGGTGCCAGCTCTCCAGGCACCGTAGAAGATTTATGAGGACCTCAGCTACTTGTGGAAGGACCCCAGTCTGGTGCTGAGAGTATAGGCAGCTTGCATCAATAATCCCACCCAGGAGGATACTGGGCAGAGCTGGGCAGGGTCTCAGGAGTCTGGCCAGGAAGCCTGGGGTTTGGGGACAAGGCTCCAACCTGAGAGCTAGAACTGAAGTGCTAAGTGGGGTCCCTGACATCTAGAAGCCAGGCCAGAGGGAGGAGGGGGAGCCTCAGGGCATGGAATGCCTGCTTCCGGTGCCAGAAGCCAGCAGTGCATCATCAGATCGATGGTTGGGGGGAGGGGAGGTAGAAAAGGGGTGTGGACCCTGTCACTTCTCAGAAGGGCTATCAGGGGTTTTGGGGAGGAGACCCCCAAGAGGAACCAAAAGATGTTCTGGCTCAGGTGAGACTGTCCCAGACAAGGTAGGACAAACAGAGCCTTGGGGACCAAGCGCACCTGGGCTGGAATCCTGGCTCTACCAGTACTAGCTGTGTGACCTTGGAAATGTCTGAACTTTTCAGAGCTATGTCTACTCTTTCGTAAAATGAGAGCTCAAATCTCTCCGGCCCGAGTCACTGTGAAAAATAAGGGAGATGAAGTTGGGAAAGATCCCGTTGTGATGAGCAGTGACTCATAGTGGGGTGTTGTAAAGGACGGGCCTCTCTGTTTCCTCCTGAGAGATGCTGCTCTGACCTTGTTAACACTTGTTAAGTATAGAGCTCCAGGGTGTCGGGTGATGAGGCTTGGTTCAATAAAGAACAGAGGGAACTAAAACGGAAAAGGTTATTACTCGAAGGTCCTAGATGAGGTGCACGGCAGATTGCAAGGGGCCCCATGGGGAAGTCAAGGCAGCCCATGGAGGGCAAAAAGAGAGAGAGAATGGATCTGGGGTGCATGGCTTTATTAGAGCTCTTTGATGGTATGTTTTGGGGTTCCTGGGCTAAGTTCACACTGGTCATTTGAAATCCAAAAGAGCAGGATTTTGATAAGCTTCTTGGGGGTCTTATTTAAGGTGCTTATAAAGGAAAGGCCCTGGGAGGTGGAGGAGACTGTTTATCACTTGGGACTTTTGGAGGAGTCGTATCAGGAATGTACATTTACTTGCGACTCTGTAGTCGGTTACTAGGGGATGTGCTTGCTAATATAATAATGATATAATACATTAATATAAACATATAATGTTATATGCCATATATATTGGGTTGGCAAAAAATTTTTGTTCAGGTTTTTCCATAACCCCTTAATATAATAATAATCTAATTAAGGGTTAATGTCAGTTTCAGGCCCCTGAAAGACATTTGGTTCAACAAAATGGATGCTGAGGCAGCAATAGCTTAGCTAAACTCTTGACAGATGGGGGTTCGTACTGAGCACTGACATCACAGCTATTTTTGGTACCAGCTCACATGGACACAAGTGAGGGTGTTTCATAAATCACCTGTGAGTGTTGGGCACTGTAGCGGATGAAAGATGACCGTATGCTCTTTGAAGTTCTTCTCACTGAGAGATGGGGTGTATGGCACCTCCCCTTATACCTGGGCGGGCTCTGGATTGCTTGGACAATAAAATATGGTGGAAGTGATGCTGTGCATTTCCAGACCCAGAGCTTAAAAGACTGGCAGCTTTATTCTTTATTCCTGGACCGTTTAGCCTGGTCCTGGGCCACCATGCTGAGGAAGCCCAAGTAGCCCCACGGGGAGGCCCAGAAGAAAAGGAACGAAGGTCCTCCAGTGAATCCCAGCTGAGCTACCAGCCAACAACCAGCACAGTATTGTGGTCCAGCTTGTCGCCAAGTGAGTGCACCAGCTTGGAACTGGGTCCTCCAGCTCCTGCGGATTTGCCCAAGTTGAAGATTTGTGGACCAAGTTCATGATTAGTGTTTCAGTCACCAAGTCTTGGGCATATAACTTGTCATGAAGTCACAATAGGAAGTCACATAATAGGAATAAACACACACCATGGCACCAACAGTTTCTGGTGCTGAAAACTAGGAAGATCATCAAAGAAATAAGCCATGATAAAAGTCCATCACAAATATTGCTTATCTGTCACAGTACAGCTATTTGTCCATTTCTTTCTTTTTTTGTTTTTGGCAATATGTGGGTTCTGAGTTCCCCAACCAGGGACTGAACCCATGCTCCCTGTAGTGGAAGCCCAGAGTCTTAACCACTGGACCACCAGAGAAGTCTGTATTTGGCCTTTTCTAATCAGTCAACCCAGAGAAGGCACTGGCAACCCACTCCAGTACTCTTGACTGGAAAATCCCATGGACAGAGCCTGGTGGGCTGCAGTCCATGGGGTCGCTGAGAGTCGGACATGACTGAGTGACTTCACTTTCACTTTTCACTTTCATGCATTGGAGAAGGAAATGGCAACCCACAACTGTGTTCTTGCCTGGAGAATCCCAGGGACGGGGGAGCCTGGTGGGCTGCCGTCTATGGGGTCACACAGAGTCAGACACGACTGAAGCGACTTAGCAGCAGCAGCAGCAATCAGTCAACCATAGATACCCCCTCCACTTGTTGGCCAAGTCTGTTTCTCTGAGCTTTGTGGCAATATTGGTGCTATTAGGAAGAACTTTCAGCTTCTTTCCATCCCTGGCAGAGCCCACGGGCTCACTGAAGCACGTAGGGGCAACAGCCAAGGGTCCAGAGAGATGGAGCTGCCTCTAGCACTTGGCTGAGGAGGGAGGAAGCCCCATCTGAGCCTCCTTCCCTGGGACCAGGTGGAAGTCGTGCTCTCCTTATAATTAGAGGCATGAAGAACACCCTTGGGCCTCAGCATCCCCATAAAGTGCTCCACAAGCCCAGTGGAGCTGTCGACAATGACAAAACAGATGGTGTGACAGAGATTGAAGTTACTCACCAGAGGGGTCATATTACCTCCAAGTACGAGGCCATAAACAACGCAGCATCGCTTCCTACCTTCTAAATTAGCTGGAAAAATAAAAGAGGACAAAGCGCTCTGTTAGCAGCAGGCTCTCAAGAAGGCAGCTTCGGCGATGTGTCACCAGTGGCATCTCGTCCTGCCTGTCTCAGGGAGCTCCGGCTGACAAGCTGAGCTGGACATTATTAACACCATTTTGCCAAAAATGCTGCACACTCAGACTAATGCCTTGTGGCATTTGCTGCTTTCCTGGGGCTCCAGAGATGGAGAGAGAGAACTGAAATAGCAATTCAACGCTGGTCGTCAAGGCAACAGGATCCTTCAGGATGTACCATCAGGTGCTGCGCTTGGCACCTGGAGAGGATGGGAAAAAAGAAATCACAAATGCAGACCCTACCCTCCAGGAGCCTACATTCTTCTAGGGAAGACACATTTGTGGTTTGTGAATCTCTTAGGGCAGGCTTTCCTTAACTAGGTCCTGGGGAGCGTGAGTACAGCGAGATGTTGTTTAGTTGCCAAGTCTTGCCTGACTCTTTGCAACCCCATGGACTGTAGCCCACCAGGCTCCTCTGTCCATGGGATTTCCCAGGCAAGAATACTGGAGTGGGTTGCCACGCCCTCCTCCCGGGGATCTTCCTGACTCAGGGATCAAATCCAGGTCTACTGCTGAGCCACCAGGGCTTCCCCAATAGTGTTGCAATGCATGCTGGACAAAAAGAAGTCAGATGTTACTGAGCTTCTCTGCATCTTTAAAAAGCTCAAGTATGGGAATTCCTTGGTGATCCAGTGGTTAGAATTCCATGCTTCCAATGCATGGGCACAGGTTCAATCCCAGATTGGGTAACTAAGATCCTGGTCTACTACTTTTTACGCAAAGTCTTTGATCATGGAAGCTCTCGTTCACAGGACATTTCAGGGGATTGAGAAACCATAGACTCTGTGGGGACCCTTGACTAGGAGATAATAAAAAGTGGTGTGTGATTCAGTTTTTAGAGTGTATGGAACAGCTCAGGAGCACAAGAGGATTTAGAGCAGAGAAGTTGGTGCTGGCTGGGCAAGTGGGGAGGAGCTGAGCTGAGTCTTGTAGATTCTGAGTGGGTGATGAGGGCAGAGAGTGGTCTCCTTGGGGGATGTGCATGGCTCTTCTGGAACCCAGAGAGTCCTTGTGGGAGGAATAAAGTTATGACACAACAGGTCATGAGCTGTGCTAAGTCACTTCAGTTGCATCTGACTCTTTGCAGTCCTGTGGACCATAGCCCACCAGGCTCCTCTGTCCATGGGATTATCCAGGCAAGAATACTGGAGTGGGTTGCCATTTCCTTTTCCAGGGTATCTATCAGACCCAGAGATAAAACCTGCATCTCCCGCATTTCAGGCAGATTCTTTACTGCTGAGCCACTGGTGAAGCCCCCTTCCTAGAACCTGTGTACTAACCAAATGCTCACTCACTGATGAGCAAATGAAAGAAATGAACTATGGCTGTGTGCTAAGCTGTATGCCCTGCCAGACATTTACCAATCCTTCTCTACCCCTCTATTCCACCCACTTCTGCTTGGTGAGTTGGAGGAGGAGGTAACATCCTGAGGGGGGAGTTGTACATGGAGAAAGATGGTCCATGGGAGCGCACTTCAACCTTTCTGTCTTGTCCACCACTGGCTTAGCAACTGGATAGACACCCTTTTGTCTCCTGTGCCAGGTGGGCACATTTCCTACCTGCAGCACCAGAGAACCTTCCTAAAGTGTTTGTCTGCCTGATGGGTCCTTGTCTGCTGAGGTCCTGCCATGTTCTCAGTGCAGTTCTGCCTGGAGTTTGGAATCCACACGGTAATCAGCAGTTGGCCTCAATCCATGAAGCCTATTGGCTAATGACTGAATGTTCTCACTTTGGGCTTGGGTTGGGTTTACAATTCCACTGGCCAATCAGGAAAAAGGCAAGTAAGTCAAATGCTGATCTGCTTCCAACTTGACTCTGAGGTTTGCAGGGGGCATCCCTGGTATAGTCTTCCATCTGGCTGGGAGACAAGTCTTCTGGCTCAGAACTGAATTGAATTCACCTTCCAAGTGATACTGAGATGGCTCCTGCATGAGATGTGTTTCATGCATCCTGTCTCGTGGAACTCTGATGGGAAACCTGTGAACTACAGGGAGGTCTCTTCCTATTTTGCAGTCAGAGACATGAAATTTGAGGCAGGACCAAGGACAGAATTGGGTATTCTTAAGAGTGAAAGTTTAAGTGAAGTTGCTCAGTCGTGTCCGACTCTTTGCGACCCCGTGGACTGCAGCCCACCAGGCTCCTCCATCCATGGGATTCTCCAGGCAAGAATACTGGAGTGGGTTGCCATTTCCTTCCCCAAGGGGATCTTCTTGCCCCAGGGATAGAGCCCAGGTCTCCTGCATTGCAGGCAGACGCTTTAACCTCTGAGCCACCAGGGAAGCCCCTATTCAAATTCCAGTTTGCTTTCTATCAGGGGCTTCCCTGATAGCTCAGTTGGTAACGAATCTGCCTGCAATGCAGGAGACCCCCGTTTGAATCCTGGGTTGGGAAGATCCACTGGAGAAGGGATAGGCTACCCATTCCAGTATTCTTGGGCTTCTCTTGTGGCTTAGCTAGTAAAGAATCCACCCACAGTGTGGGAGACCTGGGTTTGATCCCTGGGTTGGGAAGATCCCTTGGAGAAGGGAAAGGCTACCCACTCCAGTATTCTGGCCTGGAGAATTCGCAAAGAGTTGGACCCGACTGAGTGACTTTCACTTTCACTTTGTAGCAGGAAGCATCTTTTGTGTACTTTCTCTTTTTGATTTTTTCCCCCCAAATATATGGCAGACCATAGTGACTTTCTAGGCTGGAAAAAACCTCTTGTTCCAACTATCAGTGCTGTTTTTCTTGGGTATTCAAAATGGCCCGGGTCTCAGGAGCCTATGGGTAAAGATGAAACTGTATTAATGCGAATGTGGGCATGCTGAGTCATTCAGTCATGTCTGACTCTTTGTGACCCCTTGGACTGTAGCCCGCCAGCCTCCTCCATCCATGGAATTTTCCAAGCAGCAATACGGGAGTGGTTTGTCATTTCCTCCTCCAGAGGATCTTCTCGAGCCCACGTCTTCTGTGTCTCCTGAGTGGGCAGGCAGATTCTTGACCACTGCACCACCTGGGAAGCCCTGATGTATTAATATGAATGCTCCCTTCTCCCCCTAATCTGTGAAATACCAGTTCCACAGCCTCTGACCTGCTTCCATTTCCATCTGTCCCCGTGTTTCCTGCCATCTCACCTTGCTTGTCTGCAGCCCACTGTGCACAGATTATCTAGGGAAGGGGCCTCTTCCACCTCTGCTGCTGGTGCTTCCATGAGGATCTGTCTCACTGGCTGAGCTGCTCTTCACTGAAGCCCCTTCACACATATAGGATGCTGAAGCTACACTGAGTTCTTTCCACTCCCTCTCTGTGGTATGCTAGAGTTGGCTTCTGCTGGTTGTGAGAATCTACGCTGTGCATTTCTTCCCAACGACAGTGTGTTGGGAGTTTCAAATTGACCATGGTGGAAGTGCTCAGATGGCCAAAAAGTTCATACTGCTTTTCCCATAACATCATACGGAAAACCTGAATGAACTTTTTGGCCAACCCAATATTTACACCATGGAAATTGGCAAATGCTGTGTTATCAAGGGGGTGTTCCTGGTGGCTCAGTGATAAATAATCTGCCTGCCAATGCAGGAGATGCGGGTTTGATTCCTGGTTCAGGAAGATCCTGTGGAGAAGGAAGTGGAAACCCACCCCAGGATTCTTGCCTGAGAAATCTCATGGACAGAGGAGCCTGGCGGGCTACAGTCCATGAGATCGCAGAGCTGGACCTATGCCTGTGCCCACACGCATGCGTCAAGAACCCCCCTCTCTCAGCCTAGACTTGACATTTACGTATCACTGTCCCCTCCCTGCTGCCCTTTGTGTCCTTGACCTTGAAACAGCGCTGGGCTGCCTGGAGTCCCACGGAACTTCCACCAGCCTCGCCTTTTCTGGCTGCAGTGCTATCTTAGCCCTTTGCCTTCTTTGCAGAGTTAGGCAACAAGTCAACGCTTCCATCTTCCCTCTCTCACTCAGGACCCACCCCTATAAAAAACCCTTCCACAACAACCCCTCTTATCCTCCTGTGAAAATGCCCCCTGCCCAAGGAGAAACAAGGGTATGCACTAAAAAAACAAAACAACCTCCCCGGGCACATATATCCACTTAAATAGATGAATGGGGAAGGGATGTAAATGGATACATGGGGGAGGGGACTTAAACAGATGCATTTCCCAAATCTTAGGTCAGGCTTGGTCCTGAGACCTACTTAGATGTGTATGTTTAAAATTTGATTTCTCAAAAGTCAAACAAAAGCATCTAAGACACTTTTAATGGAACAGAGAGGCACTCACTGGGCCCTCAGCCTGGAAGCTGGGCCTCCAGTTTGTACCTTTTTGCTCACCGTGTGCTTGTAGGTGCATTTACTGATCTGCAGTGTGCCTTGGATGTGTTAAGGTTGGTTAACTGCCAAAGCAACCCTTAAACTTCAACGGCTTATGTTGACTTCTCAGTCCCCAGTAGGATGGGGAAAGAGAGCGAGCACTGGGTCTGGAAGGATTTGTTTGTTGTTTGTTTTTAGGTCTTTTTAATGAATTTGTTACAGTATCACTTCTGTTTGTTTTTTTGACCTTGGGGCATGTGGGAATCTTAGCTCCCTGAACGGGGATTGAACCTGCACCCCCTACTTTGGAAGGTGAAGTCTTAACTATTGGACTGTGAGGCAAATCCCGGGTCTGGAAGGTTTTTATAGGCCAGCCAGGAGGTGGCAGTCATCAGTTCCTTTACTTCTCCACTGGCCAGAATTTGGTCCCATGGTTATACTGCTCAAGGAAGAAGGGGTTCACAAACACCCACCTCTGTGCCATGTTGGAGAAGTTCTTCCCCTCTGGGTACCAGGTTCTGTGTCTAAAGTATAGCGGTCTTGCTCTGTGGAATCTATAAGGCTGCTTCCTGTTCTGAGTCCTTGAGTCTCTTGTTTCATTATTGCCAAACAAAGCAAGCAGATTGGCTTGGCTTCTCATTCTTGGCTTGGCTCCCCAACATCTTTCGCTGAGCAGTGGAGGCAGCCCTTCCCGAAGAGTCTGTTCGAAATGCTAATCAAGGTATTAGTGCCCCATCATTGTCTCTTCAGAAACAATGTCCGGACCCATCTCTCTCTTTCCAGGTCTTTCGAGAGACCAAATTTGAACTCATTTCATCAAGGCCAAATGTCAATCATAAGAGGAAATCTATATGAAATTTTAATTGCAAGATGTTCAGTGCAAGTTTAATGAGTTGAGATAAGAGATCTGAGAATTCCCGCATTCTCGGTTCATGCATAATGTTGACTCAAATTGGCTCTCTGGAGGTGGAGAGAATTGCATTTTTAGAATTTACACACCAAGAGAGCAAATGGAGTGGACCCTGAAGGTTAAGGTCATAAATCAGAATCATTTAACTGACTCTGAGTGATTGCTGTAGACTGTCCTGGCAGGGACAGCCGGTTGCAGCCGCCAGTGATGGTTCTGCGTCTGATTATTGAAATGTGCCTCAATATTCATAAATCAGCAGTCATTAATCCCTCCAATAGTACCTGTCGGCTTTCTAAACAAATTTCCAGCCTGCTAATGGAGATTGAAAGAGGCTGATGGGCACTAGCTCAGGATTGGAACAAATGAGGGCGTCCCTCTGACAGACTGGGAGGCCTGCCTTTTTTGGCACTTGATGTACATCCACCTTGGGGTAAAGATGTCCCAGTGGAAATGGCTCTTCACAAAAGAGCGCGATTTGGAGGCAGTTGCTCTCAACTCTTGTCATTGCTGGCAACGATGGCATTGATGTTTTATGTCTCCATCTCTGAAATCTTGCTCGGGACCAAATCAAATGATTTAAAAGCTTCCCTTCAATTGCTTGCTCATCCCTGTTTACCCACAGTAATTGGACAATAAGTGCACAGCACAGCAAAAGGCCATGACATTTATTGGACAACATGGGCACGAGCATGGGGAGGAAATTGTAATTGGCGCGTCAGTCACTGGGGTAACAAATTTGGGAAGAAATCGAGAAATGGAAATGAGCCTGAACTTGCTGGGACGTGATACAGAAAAGCGGTTTCATTACCACAGACGCTTCAGTCTATGCTCATTTTTTCCTTTGCCTTGTTTCTGGGTTGGATTCATAAATTATATATAATGGTGACCAGACTTCTGGGTAAGGGCACCATGTTGACTAGAATAATAGGCACCGCTCTGTAACTGTTGCATTTTAAATCTGGCAGAAAATGAGATTTGTGTGTGGGTGTGTGGGAGAAATGTTGTAGAGATTTGTCTCATGCTTGGTTTCACCTTGAAAAAAATGGAGCCAAAGGAAGGGGGCTGAAAATAAATGTTGTTTGCACATGCAATAGCTCAAAATAGTGGTCCAGACTCTTAATTCCAAATTTATTTGTCATAGAAGAAATAAACATTTTAGCTGTAAAGCCTCCCTGCCCCACTGTCTCCCTTAGTTGAGGCAACTGAGGACCAGAAATGGAGGAGGACTTACCCCCTGGTTGGCAGATAGACAGTGAAAATCCAGGCCGGTTGCCATGAAAAAGAGCAAAAGAGCAACAGTTAAAAAGCCGTATTCCTTGGGGAGTGTGATTTGAAACACCCCACGCACAAAAGCAGCTTTGGCAGTATGCATGAAGAGTCTTAAAAAATGTCCTTATCCCCTAACTCCTTTGGGATGGTTTCTATTCCCCCTTAGCACAGATTCTCATTTCTAGTAACAATTCCAAGGAAATACACTGACACATAAAGAGATTCGTGGAAGCTGTATTTTAACACATTCAAAGCAAACTACCCGTCCGCTGGTGGGGGAATGTTTAAGTAAACGATGGAGCATCTGTTCATGGGCGATTAAGGGCCCATTTGCCATAGAACTTCAGAGAACAGATGACAACACTGGGCAAATGCTTACGGAAGATGAAAAGAACACGCTCCAAGTACGTCCACCTAGGATGTTCACACCTACATGGAAGACGCATGGCTGAACCTCTAGAAGCAAATGGAGAAGCCGCCGTGATTTCCTCTGGAGTCAGTGTTTAATGAGCTGGCTGATGGAAAATTTTTTTCCAGGAAAACTTATTTCCAACCTGATATATACTGTTCAATTGTGAGAAGAGATCGCATGAGAAAATGAAAAACTTTGTTGATTAGCTATAAAACTATATTCCCCCAATATTTAAAAAATTATTTATTTCTTTGGCTGCGACGAGTCGTAGTTGTGGTCACATGTGATCTTTAGTTGTGGCAGGAGGACTCTCAGTTGCAGCATGTGGGAGCTGGTTCCCTGACCAGGGATCAAACCCTAGCCCCCTGCATTGGGAGCTTGGTGTCTCAGCCCCTGGACCACCAGGGAAGTCCCTCCCCCAGTATTTTAAGTGATGAAACTAACTTAGCAACAAGGTAGCATATATAAAAAAAGGGGGGAAATAGGAACATAAGGAAATGATCCGTAATCTTACCATCCGAAGGAAAAAAATTACCACCAAAGACACCTAACTATTAAAAGATGATTTGGCTAAGTCAGTGTTCTCTGCTGAAGTCCGATGGAGGTTGTCTTCGGTACAGCTGCTGAATGATCTTTCCCAAAATCTGCTGTGGGCTCCTCTTTACCCACAGGATGGAGTCCAGGACTGCTAGTGGCCGTGCAGGACTTTGCCCCATTGTATTCCTCCTTGTTCCCCCAAACTGAGCCTACCTTGCTCTTCTCCCCTTGTCCACGCTGCTCTGGCTACAAGGAATGCCTTACCTTGATCTAGCTCTCCTAATGACTTCCTCTTCCCTTGTCAGAGCCCACCTCAAATAGCCCTTCAGAGCCCAGCTTAAAGATGCCTTTCTTTTTGATGGTTTTGCTCCTCCCCTTCCTTTGTCCTAATGCCTGTGAAGAGTGAGTGATTTTTCCCTTGGCTTTCTGCAGCCCTCTTATTTATCATCCTATGCAATACTTACTTGTATTTCTCTAAATTTTACTCCTCCACTGGACTCTGGGCTCAAGGACTTGGGAACCATATCTGACTCTTCCTTGTGTCTCTAGCACATAACATAGTGCCTAACCCACTGGAGGCACACATAGAAAAGATTAATTTTATTTTTGTTGACATTTTTCTAAGTCCAAACAATGCCCTTTGCAGAGCACATTTTGTGAAGATTCTGATGGTGGAAGAAGGGTGTTGTTTGTAGAAACTTAGGGGAATACAGAAATATGAGGGAGGAGATGAAGATTGTCTGTGATTCCGGGACCCGAAAATCACCGGGCTGGCACAGTTCTCTGGTCCTGTATCTGAGCACATGAACACACACACACACACACAAATGTTCTTGAAAACCAAATTCACAGGCTTATATTCTGCTTGCATTATATCTTATGCATGGACACAAGAAGTTTATAATAGGATATTTATGTATGCTAGTTTAACCAACATCTAATTATTAGACATATAGCTATTTTAGGCAATTTCTTTTTTTAAAACAAATGTATTTATTTTCTGGGCTCTTTGGTTGTGGCGTGAGAACTCTTAGTTGCAGCCTGTGGGATCTAGTTCCCTGACCAGGGATTGAACCTCAGCCTCCTGCACTGGGAGCTTGGAATCTTAGCCACTGGACACCAGGGAAGTCCTATCCTAGCAATTTCTAATTTTTTACTTCCCCACCCACTTTATTTCTTTCACCAAAAATGCGTCACCAGGTACAATGTTCTGTGTGACCTACCCACAACTTCTATGCACATCTCTAATTATTTCCATGGCCTAAATACCCAATGGGATGGTTTAGATTTTCTGAGAGCTATTACTAAATTCTCTCTGGTGAATACACCATCACAACCCCTGTCTTTCAGCCTCTTAAAGAACAATACATACATTTTATGTGAAGGGCCAGCAACATATCTTATTTTAGAAAGAAGTCACCTAGAAGCCAAAGAATGGATCTTTTTAAACTGTAAGGCTGTAGAGATTCAAGTGGAAATAAATACATTCATGAAAACTTGCCTTCCCACCTGGCTCTTCTTGCTTAGCGGGAACCTCTTTTGGATGCTCATCCCTGTTATGTGAAATCCATTTTAGGACAGGTCCACAGAGCCACGGAGAGAAAGCCTCTTAGTGTCAAAAGCACTAAGTTCAGTTCAGTTCAGTCGCTCAGTCGTGTCTGACTCTTTGCGACCCCATGAATCGCAGCACGCCAGGCCTCCCTGTCCATCACCATCTCCCGGAGTTCACTCAGACTCACGTCCATCGAGTCAGTGATGCCATCCAGCCATCTTATCCTCGGTCATCCCCTTCTCCTCCTGCCCCCAATCCCTCCCAGCATCAGAGTCTTTTCCAATGAGTCAACTCTTCTCATGAGGTGGCCAAAGTACTGGAGTTTCAGCTTTAGCATCATTCCTTCCAAAGAAATCCCAGGGCTGATCTCCTTCAGAATGGACTGGTTGGATCTCCTTGCAGTCCAAGGGACCCTCAAGAGTCTTCTCCAACACCATAGTTCAAAAGCATCAATTATTCAGTGCTCAGCCTTCTTCACAGTCCAACTCTCACATCCATACATGACCACAGGAAAAACCATAGCCTTGACTAGACGGACCTTAGTCGGCAAAGTAATGTCTCTGCTTTTGAATATGCTATCTAGGTTGGTCATAACTTTTCTTCCAAGGAGTAAGCGTCTTTTAATTTCATGGCTGCAGTCACCATTTGCAGTGATTCTGGAGCCCAAAAAAATAAAGTCTGACACCGTTTCCACTGTTTCCCCATCTATTTCCCATGAAGTGATGGGACCAGATGCCATGATCTTTGTTTTCTGAATGTTGAGCTTTAGGCCAACTTTTTCGCTCTCCTCTTTCACTTTCATCAAGAGGCTTTTTAGCTCCTCTTCACTTTCTGCCATAAAGGTGGTGTCATCTGCATATCTGAGGTTATTGATATTTCTCCCGGCAATCTTGATTCCAGCTTGTGTTGCTTCCAGCCCAGCGTTTCTCATGATGTACTCTGCATAGAAGTTAAATAAGCAGGGTGACAATATACAGCCTTGACGGACTCCTTTTCCTATTTGGAACCAGTCTGTTGTTCCATGTCCAGTTCTAACTGTTGCTTCCTGGCCTGCATACAGATTTCTCAAGAGGCAGGTCAGGTGGTCTGGTATTCCCATCTCTTTCAGAATTCTCCACAGTTTATTGTGATCCACACAGTCAAAGGCTTTGGCATAGTCAATAAAGCAGAAATAGATGTTTTTCTGGAACTCTCTTGCTTTTTCCATGATCCAGCAGATGTTGGCAATTTGATCTCTGGTTCCTCTGCCTTTTCTAAAACCAGCTTGAACATCAGGGAGTTCATAGTTCATGTATTGCTGAAGCCTGGCTTGGAGAATTTTGAGCATTACTTTACTAGCATGTGAGATGAGTGCAATTGTGCGATAGTTTGAGCATTCTTTGGCATTGCCTTTCTTTGGGATTGGAATGAAAACTGACCTTTTCCAGTCCTGTGGCCACTGCTGAGTTTTCCAAATTTGCTGGCATATTGAGTGCAGCACTTTCACAGCATCATCTTTCAGGATTTGAAACAGCTCAATTGGAATTCCATCACCTCCACTAGCTTTGTTCATAGTGATGCTTTCTAAGGCCCACTTGACTTCACATTCCAAGATGTCTGGTTCTAGATTAGTGATCACATCATCATGACTGTCTGGGTCGTGAAGATCTTTTTTGTACAGTTCTTCTGTGTATTCTTGCCACCTCTTCTTAATATCTTCTTCTTCTGTTAGGTCCAGACCATTTCTGTCCTTTATAGAGCCCATCTTTGCATGAAATGTCCCCTTGGTATCTCTAATTTTCTTGAAGAGATCTCTAGTCTTTCCCATTCTGTTGTTTTCCTCTATTTCTTTGCATTGATCGCTGAAGAAGGCTTTCTTATCTCTTCTTGCTATTCTTTGGAACTCTGCATTTAGATGCCTATATCTTTCCTTTTCTCCTTTGCTTTTCGTCTCTCTTCTTTTCACAGCTATTTGTAAGGCTTCCCCAGACAGCCATTTTGCTTTTTTGCATTGCTTTTCCATGGGGATGGTCTTGATCCCTGTCTCCTGCACAATGTCACGAACCTCTGTCCATAGTTCATCAGGCACTCTATCTATCAGATCTAGGCCCTTAAATCTATTTCTCACTTCCACTGTATAATCATAAGGGATTTAATTTAGGTCATACCTGAATGGTCTAGCGGTTTTCCCTACTTTCTTCAATTTAAGTCTGAATTTGGTAATAAGGAGTTCATGGTCTGAGCCACAGTCAGCTCCTGGTCTTGTTTTTGCTGACTGTATAGAGCTTCTCCATCTTTGGCTGCATAGAATATAATCAATCTGATTTTGGTGTTGACCATCTGGTGATGTCCATGTGTAGAGTCTTCTCCTGTGTTGTTGGAAGAGGGTGTTTGCTATGACCAGTGCATTTTCTTGGCAAAACTCTATTAGTCTTTGCCCTGCTTCATTCTGCCTGCCAAGGCCAAATTTGCCTGTTACTCCAGGTGTTTCTTGACTTCCTACTTTTGCATTCCAGTTCCCTATAATGAAAAGGACATCTTTTTGGGTGTTAGTTCTAAGAGGTCTTGTAGGTCTTCATAAAACCGTTTAACTTCAGCTTCTTCAGCATTACTGGTTGGGGCATAGACTTGGATAACTGTGATATGGAATGGTTTGCCTTGGAGATGAACAGAGATCATTCTGTCATTTTTGAGATTGCATCCAAGTACTGCATTTCGAACACTTTTGGGACCATGATGGCTACTCCATTTCTTCTGAGGGATTCCTGCCTGCAGTAGTAGATATAATGGTCATCTGAGTTAAGTTCACCCATTCCAGTCCATTTTAGTTTGCTGATTCCTAGAATGTCGACGTTCACTCTTGCCATCTCTTGTTTGACCACTTCCAATTTGCTTTGATTCATGGACCTGACATTCCAGGTTCCTATGCAATATTGTTCTTTACAGCATCGGATCTTGCTTCTATCACCAGTCACATCCACAACTGGGTATTGTTTTTGCTTTGGCTCCATCCCTTCATTCTTTCTGTAGTTATTTCTCCTCTGATCTCCAGTAGCATATTGGGCACCTAAGGACCTGGGGAGTTCCTCTTTTGGTATCCTATCATATTGCCTTTTCATACTGTTCATGGGGTTCTCAAGGCAAGAATACTGAAGTGGCTTGCCATTCCCTTCTCCAGTGGACCAAGTTCTGTCAGACCTCTCCACCATGACCCACCCGTCTTGGTTGCCCCGCAGGCATGGCTTGGTTTCATTGAGTTAGACAAGGCTGTGGTCCTAGTGTGATTAGATTGACTAGTTTTCTGTGAGTATGGTTTCAGTGTGTCTGCCCTCTGATGTCCTCTTGCAACACCTACCATCTTACTTGGGTTTCTCTTACCTTGGACGTGGGGGTATCTCTTCACGGCTGCTCCAGCAAAGCACAGCCGCTGCTCCTTACCTTGGACAACGGGTATCTCCTTACCGCCACGGTTCCTGACCTTGAACATGGGATAGCTCCTCTAGGCCCTCCCGCGCCTGCGCAGCCACCGCGCCTCGGGTTGCTCCTCCCGGCTGTGGGCCCTGGCCTCGGGCGTGGGTGGCTCCTCAGGGCACCGCCCCTGGCCTCAGGCGGGAGGTGGTTTCTCCCGGCCGCCTCTGACCTCAGACGCGGGGTGTCTCTTCCCGGCCGCCACTGGCCTCGGACGCGGGGTAGCTCCTTTCGGCTGTTCCTGCGCCGTCGCAGCCTGTCACTCTAGGCCGCTGCCCCTGACCTCGGATGTGGGTAGCTCCTCTCGGCCGCGCTTAGTGCGCCGGCTCTCGCAGCTGCCGGAGCTTAGAAAAGACTTATTTTTTCCTCTTACCAGTATGTACCTTTTTGATCCAGAAGTAATGCATATTCATGATGAAACTTCTTGGCAAATAGAGAAAAACAGAAAAAAAGTAATAAAAGCCACTCAAAATCATGCTGTGGTTTACATTTCGGGGCATACTTTTCATGGCCAACAAGACACTCATTGGTGACATCACCTGGAAAGCCTATGTGTGTCCCTGCTCTGTGAACCCTGAGCTGATCGCCACCAACTTAAAGTTCTTGGCTCCACCCTAAATTGCCCTGTGACTGCTTGGCAAGGCACTTAGCTTCTTTGCTCCTAAATCTCTTAATTATGATCCTCTCAAGGTTCAGCCCTTAAAGACGTTATGAATCTGTAACAATGTGATTCTACTAAGAATCAGATTCCTGGCTAGTCTGACATGTAGGCAAATTGTAACCACCTAGGCGACCAACAATGTTTCTCATCCACACGACAGGTCCACCCTGTAAAAGCTTGTATCTATCCTTTTGTTTCTCCATGATCTAACCACACAGGAACCACCTGTGTCTCCTCTGATAAACCCCATTGGGGGTGTGCCTCTGTCTTTGCCTCAGCTGTTTTCTCTTCCTGGGACACACTTTCCTGACTTTTTCTTCAGCAGGACACTACCCAGATGTCACCTCCTCCAGGAAGCCTTCTCTGCTTTCCCCAAGGCCGAGTTAGTTTCCCGTGTTCCCGCAGCACTATGTAAAAATGGTCATAATCATTTATATTGAGTAACACTGCTATTTTTGTCATCATTTGTTGTTGTTTAGTTGCTGAGTTGTGTCTGACTTTTGTCACCCCATGGACTATAGTCTGCTGACTTCCTCTGTCCATGGGATTTCCCAGGGAAGAATACTGGAAGAATACAGGGTTGCCATTTCCTCCAGGGGATCTTCCCAACCCAAGATCAAACCTGCATCTCTTATGTCTTCTGCACTGGCAAGTGAGTTCTTTACCCCTAGTGCCCCCTGGGAAGCCCTTGAGTCTAGATGGTTCTGCCGTTAATTAAATTTCTCAGTTACTGAAGATTTGGGAGGGATTATTTATTTTTACCAGAGGAGGCAATGGCACCCCACTCCAGTACTCTTGCCTGGAAAATCCCATGGATGGAGGAGCCTGGTGGGCTGCAGTCCATGGGGTTGCTGAGAGCTGGACATGACTGAGCGACTTCACTTTCACTTTTCACTTTCATGCACTGGAGAAGGAAATGGGAGCATGTTACCATGCTGAAAGAGAAAGACATTGCAAAGAGGGAGAGAGGGGTGACTTGGGTGGGGGGAAGGGTGAACCAAAAGGCAAAGATGGTGAGCATCTGTGCTTCCTGGGGGAAATGGAATTGCAGATGTGCAGCTCCTTCATTTGTAAATGTCCTGTAAATCTGACAATGGAAATGGTAATAATCAGGAATTGCATTTGCAACACCTCCGCCCTGTTTTTAGAGCCTCAGGCAGGATATCGGACCCATTAATGTCAGCCGATGGAAGGGCCATGTCCTAAACCTTTCATCTGAGACCCTCTGCCCCATCCCCGTTTCTTCACCGTAACACGCTTGTGACATAGGGAAACTCTCTTTGCCTCTGCAGACACGTCCAGAGAATGGCCATGCATCAGAGCGGGGCTAAGCTCCCATGCGTCCTGAGCCACAGAAGCTAAGAGGGCCTTTGGTACACGTATGGCAGCATGCAGGCCCATGCTACATACTAGCCAGAGCAGGGGCATGAAGTCATTCTATATTCACATGTCCAGGGCTCATGGGACAGGGAGTGAGTGGCGGTGGAGATGTTAGACGTGATCGTGTCGGGACATCCAGCGGGAACCCTCCACTTGTGCAGGGGCAGAGCTCAGAGCTGCAGGAGGAAGGCAGCAGGCAGGACCCCACACCCACAACAAACCCAGTCTACACACCCAGAGCAAAGCCACCCAAAGAGACAGCTGTCAGCAGAGGCCCTGTCACAGCTGCCTCGGGCAGAGACACTTCCCTTAGTTGTTCTTTGGGTAAAGAGTCAGTACTCTGTGTGCATTTTGAGCCCGTGAATAAGCAAAGAGCTAAGGTGCTTCTGCAATGCGTCATAAGTTCCTAGTCCAAGAGAAGGGCTCACAGCCTGGACTGGCTTGGAACAAGGAAAGCCCGGGACATCTTGTGAAGGAGCCCAGAATGCACAGCACAAGAGGCAGGGAGTAAGAGGACGATGCTCCCATCCCCACTTAGCTGGGGTCGCCGTAGCTATCTGATGGAGAGATGAATTGGAAGTGATCGTCAGGCCTGGCTGTGTGCATGCTGAGTTGTTTCAGTCGTGTCCGACTCTGCGACACCATGGACTGTAAGCCGCCAGGCTTCTCTGTCCATGAGATTCTCCAGGCAGGAATACTGGAGTGGATTGCCATGCCCTCCTCCGGGGGATCTTTCTGACCCAGGGATCAAACCCATGTCCTTACGTCTCCTGCATTGGCAGGCATGTTCTTTACCACCAGTGGCGCCTGGGAAGCCCGATTTTCAGGCTACCACGCTGCATATCTTCGTGGCTGGGGATGAATTTGAGTCTAGGTTTGACTCTTCCTTTCCCCTGAGCCAAATGCTTGAGAGCTCAAAAGGGGAGAGGAAAGAGGGGAAGATTAACCTGGAGACTTGTGCTCAATGTCAGTGGTTTCAGCCTTTAACTTAACATTAAACAGTTTCCATTCTACCTGTGGGTTCAACCCATCTCAGCCAAACTTTCTCTCTCTTTAAAAAGTCCTAAGTCAAGGGACCCCTTAGGGTTGTGAAGTGTATGACTGACCTTGGTGAAACAGCTCTGTTGTCATGGAAACAAGGTGGTGGGAAATGGGCAAATCAGCAAGTGGTCCCACCCCACTCCTCTGGGTTTCCGCCCAGGGGGCGGGGCAGGGCCCAAGGCCAGTAGCCCTGCTTAAGGATCTCTCTGCGTATGGATTAAATAGCCTTTAAATAGCCTTGGACAGGCATTTGCCTCTGTGCCTCATTTGTCAGATGAGGTGTGGGGATAATGATCACACCCACTTCTGGTGTTTTGCAGGGATTTACAGGAGACAGTCTGTGTGTGTGGGCCAGGCGCAAGGTCAGTGCTTTTAAATTGTAGCCCGTTTTTACATTGTCGGCCTTCCCCAGTGGCTCATTGGTAAGGGATCCACCTGCTGTGCTGGAGCTGTGGCAGGTGTGGATTTGATCTGTGGCTCCGGACGATCTGCTCGGGGAGGAAATGGCACCCCACTCCTGTATTCTTGCCTGGAGAATCTCATGGACAGAGGAGCCTGGTGCGCTGCAGTCCATGGGGTCACAAAGAGTCAGACACGACTGGAGCGATTGACCACACATGCATTATACATTATTACTGTCTCAACTCCTCTGCCTAGAACCTCAGACTCCTAGGAGTGGCCTGTCTTTACCCTCATAGGCACCCACGGTTCGACATCTCTGAATAAGATGGGTAATTACACCGGGAGGAAGAAAATCAGAGCTCTAATGAGAAGACATGATTTGGGTCACAAGCTCTGTGTCTGGCGCTGTCAAACTGTTTTGGCAGTTGTATTGTGAACAATGGCAAAAGCGGGCTGCTGGTTTGCTGCTGTGCAATGATGAATTCCTGGCTTTGTTTGGAATCTTGTCCTGAACTGCAAGAAGGGAGGCAGGATGATGGGAAAGACCCAAGCTGCTGCCCTTGCTCAGCTGCCAGCTGACATATGACCTTGACATAACCTTACCTTATAAGGGACCAGCTTCTCCGTTGGCAAAATGGGTTGATAGATCCAGGTGGCCTCCCAGGACCCTTCTTGTCTGTGATTCTGTTAGTCTGTGAAATGGAGAACAGGATTCCAAACCCTCATTCCTATGAGTGATAAGCTTTATTTCTTTATGAGGGAAGGGGAAGTGTATGTTTTTCTTACTTACCGAATAATAGAATACAGTGATATAAAACTGCGAGTCTCCTTGGAAACAAAGAGAAGATGAAATTTTGAGTCCTTCATTTTTCACCATTTTGAGTTGATACATAAAAGTGTGTAACCTTTCTAAAATTTGGTGCTCTTCCCTAGCACTTATGGTTTACACAAAGCAAAGATCTATGCCCCAAACTCTTGTCTCCAATATGAAAAATGCAGAGCAATATCCACTCAGAGCAGAAACATATAACAGCTTTTATGTGGACCTTTCATTGAGGAGATTGACTAGGGTCTGGACTCTTTTAGAGACTCTAACAGGATTTAGTAAGGAGTGGGTGTCACTGGAGGATTGAAGAGTTGTTTCAGGTTCAGACTCACATTTGGGGGCAAGACAAAAGGCTTGCTATCTGAGTGCTATAGACCTTACTCTGGGAACCTCAAACACTCTAAGATATTTCAGCATTTGGGGAATCTGTCCAGTATCCAACACATAGTTCTCTATGGACCCCATGGACTGTGGGCCTGCCAGACTCCTCTGTCCATGGAATTTTCCATGACAAGAATACTGGAGTGAGTTGTCACGCCCTCCTCCTCCAGGGGATCCTCCCAACCCACGGATGGAACCCGTATCTCTTATGTCTCCTGCACTGGCAGGCAGATTCTTTGCCACTAGCACCAGCTGGGAAGCCCATTGACCTCAGGACGGGTCAGCATTATTCAGGGCTTCAGCCATCAGGGAAGGGGCACTGTTTATCCCTTGGGAAGTTTCAGAAGGAACATGATATATTGATTTTAAAAAATTATTAAATTTGGGTTTGTAATTGTGTTTTTAGTTTGTTATGTTTGACCCATGTTAATAATTAGAACACAAACTAAAATTCTTTAGCACTGTGTGGAAAGTAAGGAGCTGATTTAGTAGCAAACTCGCTGGAGGAAGGAAAGAAGGACTGCTTGAGTAATTCCTGGCTCCTTGGAAGCCAGGGCAGCATGGATCCTGAGCTTGGAGGCTGGTGGCCCCTGCTGAGAGATGCTCAGCCATGAGATGAGGTTGGTGTATCCGATTTCTGTGACCTTCTTAAAGCCAAGTATCTCTTCTTATTCACCTCCGTTTCCCCAGAGGCTAGCATGACTCTCAGCACAAGTTAACACCCATTAACATGGATGTCCCTCTGTCAGGGCTTCCCAGGTGACGCTAGTGGTAAAGAACCCACCTGCCGGTGCAGGAGATATAAGAGTTGCAGGTTTGATCCCTGAGGGGGGAAGTTCCCCTGGAGGAGGAAATGGCACCCCACGCCAGTATTCTTGCCTGGAAAATCCCATGAAAATAGGAGCCTGGCGGGCTACAGCCCATGGGGGTCACAAAGAGTCAGACATGACTGAGTGACTAACGCCTTCACTTTCACTAGCATGACTCAGCACATATTAACATACATTAACGTGGACGTCCCTCCATTAACATTCATTCATTCGTATTTTTAAGATGGGAGGGATCTTTTTGACTCTCCACAAACACAAGCCTCAACTCGGTATCTGCAGTTCAGTCTTCTGTCCTTTTCACGTTCCTCAGGAAGACCAGCTCTGATGACCAGTGGGAAACAGAACTATGTTTCTGTAAGAGCTTTCCCCCCAACCTTAGCAAGATGACAATTCCTTCGTGCAGCCCCAGATGGATTGCATGGAAAAACACAGGCTCTGTGGTCAGAGAGAAGTAGAAAGCCCATTATAAACCCACGATGATTCATGCAGGTGGCCCTGGCTTGGAGCCAAGTGAATCAAACGAGCAGAGTGTGACCTGCACAGCAGGCTCAATGTATGTAACAGCTTAGTATACAGTAAAGTGAGGACAATGGTTTCAGTCAATGAGTTATTAACAGCTTGGAAATTAAGCTTTGGGGTGCATTAAAAGTGTTATTTAAAAAATTTGTAAGGATACTAGAATAATGTATATGTTGATTAATAAGTTACAGTCAAAGACAGAATTTTCAAGATTGACTGGTGCATTTGAAATCTAACTTTAAAAAACTTTTTATTTTATATTGGAGTATAGCCGATTAACAACGTTGTGATAGTCTCAGGTGGACAGCAAAGGGACTCAGCCATACATATACCTATACCCATTCTCCCCCAAACGCCCCTCCCATCCAGGCTGCCACATTACACTGAGCAGATTTTCCTATGTTATACAGTAGGTCCTTGTTGGTTATCCAGTTTAAATATAGCAGTGTGTATCTGTCCATCTCAAACTCCCTACTTTCCCGTCCCCCCAACCTTCCCCTTAGTAAACATAAATTTGTTCCCTAAGTCTGTGAGTCTGTCGAAATCTAAAATTTTAAAGTTTTACTCTAGCAAATAACCACTGTGAACCAGAAAAAGAGCTTGACATGAGTTGGGGCATATATTTGCAACATGAAATAGGTGCGATCATCTTAATACGTCAAGAATGTTTATAAATCACTAAAGCAAAGGATTTGCCCTGGTTATCAAATGGACAAAAAAACTTAAATGACAATTCACAAAAGAAGAAATGCAAGTGGTCAGAAAATAGGAAAACAACTCATTATCACTACTAAGGAAGGAAGAGTTTGGACAAGATGGCATTTTTTTTCATTTTTACAGTGTTCAAAAATTGGCCATTTTTAAAAAAGACGATGCCAGCATTAGAGTTTTGAGGAAAGGGGCGCTTGCACACACTGATTTAGCCTAGTTGCAACCTTTCTGGAGTGTGATTTTGCTATATATATGTAAGTTTGTGTCTGCATATCTGTATATGCATATATATGCCTTAAAATGTTCATATTTTTTGAGTCAGAAATTCTGTTTGTGGGAATTTACCCTAAAGAACAATTCTGGATGCAGGCAAAGATTTATTTGCAAGAATATTCATTACATCATTGTTTATAATAGAAAGAAATTAGAAACAGCTTAATTGTCCATTAGAGGAATGGTTAATAGAATTTGGTACAGCAATGCAATGGAGAAATTATGAGACAATGGAAAATAGTGTGAAATACAGAGAATCATGGTTAGAATACATTAGAACGCATTAGAAAGTGAAAAAGCAGATGTGTAATAGCGTCTGTGGTTCCATTTGTGTGTGTACATAAGGGCATGTGTGTGTATGTGCACACGTGTGTACGTAGAAATGAAGGTAGTCATCTTCAGATATTGTGGGTGACCTCTCAGTGAGTTTCAGGGATTTTCATATATAGCTTTCACTCGTGTAAGCAGATTTAGAAACAAAAATTTAATTAAAAAAAAACAAACCCCGAACTTGACTCTTTATTAGCTGTGTTATCTTAGGCAAATTACTTTACCTCTCTGAGCCTCAGTTTCACATCAACAAAACTTGCAAAGTAACATCAATTTCTTCAAACCGTGGTGCAGAGAAAATGGGATAACATGTATAAAAGCTCCTGATCCATATTAATCACTCAATAAATGCAGTTCCTCTTATTTTCTCTGGGACATTCTCTCTCCCTTATCAAAACGTGTGCACTGGAGAGGTTCTAATATTAAGCCATTCTATTTTACAGTGAATTTAAATTAATGCTTTTTTTTTCCTCCAGATGGATTTTATTCTAAGTCTGTGGGGTTTTCATTGTAAAATGAAAAGGTTTGTTTCTATAACTTTCTATTTAAAGAATAATTGCAGTCGTTTTCCAATTTGCAGAAAAATTGAAGTCAGTGTCTAGGAATTGTTTTAATGTTCATTTTTCCATTCCAATACCACATCAGAACCTTGTCCTTCAACATTTGTCTCCTGCTCCCAAAATGATCAGAGCAGAAACTCCTGTGAATGAGAATCTTTCAGCAAAGTCACATTTGGTTATTTGAATAGACCAAGGTTTCTGCAAAGCGGATGCTGGCTCTGCAGATAGGACGAGTATGGGGAACACTCCATGCAAGGAGTGAGCATTCATAGGTGGAGGTGTGAAAGCTCCTGTTTCCCCAGAGTTATAAGAAAATGAAGCAGGTAGCAATCTGAGGGGTAATCATTAGCTAGAATGACATCTGTCTGTCCACCCAACCTCACAAGGAGGTGTAGGTCAGATTACTGGGGATGCCATGTGTGACTGGATTTCCCAAGTGATAAAGAATCCGCCTGCAGTGCAGGGGATTCGGGCTCCATCCCTGGGCTGGGAAGATCCCCTGGAGGAGGAAATGGGAACCTCCAGGATTCTTGCCTGGGAAATCCCACGGACAGAGGAGCCTGGCGGGCTGCAGTCCACGGGGTCGCGAAAGAGTCAGACACAACTTAGCGACTAAACAACAACAGGAGTGTGATTATGCTGTGTGTCATGTAGCCTGCGGCAAAACGGATACCCTGAAATTTCAGTAGCCCTTTCTTTAAGTTGAGCGATAATCCTTGTCACAAGTTAGACCAAGCTGACAATTCCCATTGATCATGCTGTACCAAATATCCAACTCCATCTTAGGAGACAAGACATTTCTCCTCCAGACTATTCTGAAATGGCCCTTTGCCAACTTTCTGCAGGGTTCGTTAATAACCTCATCCTTATGATGCTCAGGCCCCCTTCTTGCAGGCTCAGCTTAGCCATGAACCTCGTTAGAATCCCAGTCTGTGTTCCTGGCAAGCAGCTGCCTCTTGCTCTTGAAACCTGATGGGGAGAAAAATGGTCCCTCCAGTTCCTCCCAGCCTTAAACAGAAACATCTGCTCCTAAGGAGCCTTTTGCTGGCTGGGTTTGCAGGGCATGTGCTCTGGGGGTGGGCAAAGCGCTCTCAGGCGACACGGGCCAGAGGGGACCGCTCTCTGCAGGGGACGGTGGACCCTGGGAATAGTTCACCTGCCAGGAAAACTGAAGCTCATGCTGCATGGTTTATGAAGCTTGGAAAGCACAATTCTGGGCTTAAAAGGTGAAACATTGCCAGGTGGTGAAAAGTGCTTGTGAAAGAATAAAAGAGGGGGAGAGAGAGAAGGAGGGAAGGAGAAAGAGAAAACTGATCGAATCCATGAGTCCTGAGTCTTTTGTTTCTCTTTTCCCTATCAGCTGGGCCACAAATGAAGTTTTCTGGTGTAGAGGCATCCACTGAGACAGATGGTTTTCTTTTACCCAGCTCTGTCTGACATCCAACCACATTTCTCTGTTTTTCGGCACAGATTAAATAAGGGGACAGAGGAAGAGCCTTCTCCCAGAGCATAGATACACAGTCCTGGATTCCCCTTCCTCCTTGTTACTTCCGAAAGCTGTTAGGATCCTGACTTCTTCCTTTCGTCTTGCATTTGGACGAGCACACCGAGGCACCTGGAAATTAAGAGTTTGTTTCAAGTTCTGCTTTTGGACTCATAACAGTGCCCAGTTCCTGCATCCTTTGAAGGATGTGTTTAAATCACACAAACCATGGGCTATGATCCTAATGCAACTTTATCTTTGCCTCCCTGTTCTGTGGGGCCAGCCCTTTCCCTTGCCAGTCAATGACCCCTGGGCCAGGTAGGGAAGAAGCACCCCCATGGTCATTCTAAGCTATAAAACAGGAGAATCCCAGTCCTCAAGGATAATCAAAAATCACAACCTGATTTAAAGTCATCAAACTCATGCTTCCACAGTCAGCTTGATGCAGACAGGAAATTCGGGGACAGGGGTGGGTATCGTTCCCCTCTCTTTCCCTTGGCTAAGACCCTGTGCTCCCAATGTGGGGGGCCCAGGTTCAATCCCCGGTCAGGGAACTAGATCCCCCATGCCACAACTAAGAGTTTGCACGCTGCAACTGTTAAAAGATCCCACATGCCGCAACTAAGTCCCAGCACAGCCAAATGAATAAACAGATATTTTTACAGAGGTAGAAGGAATGGTGGAACTGGGCAAACACCACAGTAATAATCACCAAAGGATGGTAAAATTAACAGGCAAAAGTTATGATGAGAAACAGGGCTAGTCACACAGTCTCAGTGTACTGCCTTCCAGGATACTTACCAGTGACAAAGGAAAGAACAGTAACTTTACGGTGGGGAAGGAGGAAGGTTGCACTTTGTCAAGCTACCAAAGTTAAGCTCCCTGGGTTGAGACATACAATGACATCGGGTATGTCCCAATCTGATGTACCAACCAGGGCATCTTCATTCATTCAAGGAACTCTGTGGCCCTCTTGCCAAAAGAGTCTGAATGTAGACAAGAGGGGACTGATAGAATGATCCGAGACTGGGGGAGACACGGCAACTAAATACAGTATGGGATCCTGGGTCATAAAAATAACATTATTTAAACACTTTGAGAAATTCGAGTAAGGTCTGTAGGCTAATTCATAGTATATGTCAGTTTTGATTCCCTAATTTAGATCGTGGTCCTGCAGTTGCATAATAATAATAGGGGTGAGTTGATGGGGATATATGGTAATTATCTACTATTTGGTGCAGCTTTAAGAAATATGTCTGAATTTATTTCAAATTCAAAGTTAAAAAATACATTAAAATTTATGTTAAACTTCCTATAGTGACGTTCACTGTTGTTTTCAACTGGCCCTGGCTCCACACCCCTGCCCTTCTCTAACCAGCATGAATAGTTTCCCAAACTCCAAGTGCAAGTAAAGACTTAGGTCCTATCTCCCCATGCGATTGATTAAAAGCCAACATGCCTTATTTCCAGGAAGTGAGTGTCTCTCTCAGAAGCTTGTTCCAATCTTGATTTTTTTTCCCGAGCATCGCAAAATGGAGTTGATTTAACACCACATCCACATTCAGAAGGGGCTTTCCTGGTAGCTCAGCTGGTAAAGAATCCGCCTGCAATGCATGAGACCTGGGTTTGGTCTCTGGGTCGGGAAGATCCCCTGGAGAAGGGAAAGGCTACTCACTCCAGTATTCTGGTTTGGAGAATTCCGTGGACTGTAAAGACCATGGTTTCTCAGAGTTGGACACAGCTGAGGGACTTTGATTTCACGTCCACATTCAGGATGGTCAGAGCCTGCTATTGCTTCTCAAAGCCACATGGTGTCGCTGTTGGAACTCTGTCCTGCGTAATCTCCCAGGCTGGGAGAGACCCCTGGGAATATCTGAAAGAAAATGAGCCACTCCCTCAATTCCAGCTTGGCTGAAGGTGCTCCAGGCTTGGTTCCCCAGGGCTGTTGTTCTTAGGGCTTTGCCCTTTCAGCTCACATCCAGAGAATGCATCTCACCCTGGAGACTCTGACTTGCGTTTGGTGCCAGCATCCTACATTTCATGGACCCTCTGCCCTTCCTCCATGGACCCCCACCTTCAGAGCATTCCAGACAGTAGTGCTCCCTGCTCCTCTGCCCCATGCCGAGGGGAGACTGTTGGGGATTACTTCCTGAATAATTCCTAGGTGTCTGCACCCACTTTTCTGGGAGAGGTAGCAATTGCATTTTCTGGCCCGTCTCTTATTTTGTTGTCGTTCATTGCTCAGTCGTGTTTGACTCTTTGTGACCCCATGAAATGCAGCACGCCAGGCTTTCCTGCAGCACGCCAGGCTTTCCTGTCCTTCACTGTCTCCCGGAGTTTGTGCAAACTCATGTTCATTGAGTCAATGATGCCATCCAACCTTCTCATCCTCTGTTGCCCCCTTCTCCTCCTGCCCTCCATCTTTCCCAGCATCCGGGTCTTTTCCAATGAATTGGCTCTTCACATCAGAGGAGCTTCAGCATCAGTCCTTCCATTGAATATTCAGAGTTGATTTCCTTTAGGATTGACTGCTTGCAGTCTAAGAGACTTGTAAGCGTGTCAAGACTCTTGAGCGTCTTCTTCTCCAGCACCATAATTTGAAAGCATCAATTTTCCGTTGCTCAACCTTTATGGTCCAACTCTCACATCTGTACGTGACCACTAGAAAAACCATAGCTTTGACTCTGTGGAAGTTTGTCAGCAAAGTGATGTTTCTGCTTTTTAAAATGCTGTCTAGGTTTGTCATAGCTTTTCTTCCAAGGAGCAAGTGTCTTAATTTCATGGCTGCCGTCACTGTCTGCAGTGATTTTGGAGCTGAAGAAAATGAAGTCTGTCGTTAGACAAGAGAAAAAACTTGGACCATATGACACTTCATTTATTCACTTTTCCCCCCAAATATTTATCAGTTACATGCTTTGTATTGGGTTCTGTGCTAGATTCTAGGGACTCAGAAATGAGAAATACACAGTTCTTATTTGCAAATCCAGACACAGAGGCCATGGAGAAAATCAGGAGATAAAAGACAGCTCTGTGATAGGGACATTAGAAAATGTGATAGGGGCATTAAAAAAGCAGAGATGTTACTTTCCCAACAAAGGTCCGTCTAGTCAAAGCTATGGTTTTTCCAGTAGTCATGTATGGATGTGAGAGTTGGACTATAAAAAAGTGGAGTGCTGAAGAATTGCTGCTTTTGAACTGTGGTGTTGGAGAAGACTCTTGAGAGTTGCTTGGACTGCAAGGAGATCCAGTCAGTCCTAAAGGAAATCTGTCCTGAATATTCATTGGAAGGACTGATGCTGAAACATGCTGAAACTGAAGCTGAAGCTCCAGTACTCTGGTCACCTGATGGGAAGAGCTGACTCACTCAAAAAGACCCTGATGCTGGGAAAGACTGAAGATGGGAGGAGAAGGGGATGACAGAGGATGAGATGGTTGGATGGCCTTACTGACTCGATGGCCATGAGGTTGAGTAAGCTCCGGGAGTTGGTGATGGACAGGGAGGCCTGGCGTGCTGCAGTCCATGGGGTTGCAAAGAGTCGGACACGACTGAGCGACTGAACTAAACTGAACTGAACTGTGATAGGGAGCCATGGGTGCACAAGAGGAAGAAGCTGCTGACTGGTCAGCATGGGAGATAGCACGTGAGTTGAGTCCTGGGAGACAAAAGCAGATGGCTGGTGTATGGGGGGAGGAGAGACTTTTGTCTCAGGGGGAATAATAAGTTTGAAAACTCCAAGTCTGAATTTGAGTTCCTAGTGATTTTCCACAACTGGCTTGCCATCACCTCTGTTACAGTGTACCTCATTGTATAATTTCCCCCTTTCATTCATTTGCATCTCCATGCTGGTCTGTGAGCTCCAAGAGGCCAGGACCTGGTCTGCAAAGTTGACTGTGTTCCCAGAGCCTGGAACATGGTAGATTCTCAGTTTAAAAAGATGAGTTAATGAAGCATCCTAACACATTAGTGGCAAGACGAGTGATTCTGTCTGGTTGGAATGATGATGTCTGGGGAGAAGCAATTGCAAAAGATGGGTCACCTAGAGCTCATGTGTAAGTTGAGGAGTTTTTGCTTTATCTTGAAGGCAACGGGAAGCCTCAGACTCTAATGGAAAGAAAGAATAATGCCTTTGCATTTGTGTTTTAGGACTAACTCTGTGACAGCATGGGGACCACCCAAGAGGGTACAAATGGGAGAGACAGTGAGACCAGTTGGAGGCGCTCGCTGAGGTTTGGGCAAATAGCAATGAGCTCTTGAACCAAGGGGTTGTGGGGCTGAGGAGAAGGGTGTATGGAGGACATCACCGAGGGAGCTGGGTGGCAGGGTGCTGGATTGACAGAGGGCTCTTGCGGGGTCTGGCCGGGACGGCCACGAGAAGGCGCTATCGGTCCCTGAAGGAAGATGTGCGCGTGCTCAGTCAGGTCTGACTCTCTTGCAACCCCATGGACTGTAGCCTATTCCTTCTCCAGTGGATCTTTCTGACCCAGGAATCGAACCGGGGTCTCCTGCATTGCAGGCGGATTCTTTGCCAACTGAGCTATCAGGGGAGCCCAGTAGCCCACCAGGTTCCTCTGTTCATGGGATCCTCCAGGCAAGAATACTGGAATGGGTTGCCATTCCTTCTCCAGAGGATCTTCCTGACCCAGGGATCGAACCACGTCTCTTGTGCCTCCTGCACTGGCAGGCCGATTCTTTACCTCTGGAAAGCCCCCGCAGGAAGACTTAGCAGAAGCCTTATGTGGGGGAGATAGGAGTTTGGTTCTGGACCCGTGGAATGGCTGGTGTCGGTCTGTGGGACATCGCAGATGAAATGTCAGGCAAAGCGTTGGAAGTGTGGGTCTGGAAATGAGAAGGGAGGCCTGGGATGTGAAGGAGATTTGGATGAATCTCAGGATAAAGATGGAGACAATGCTATGGGTCTGAACATCATCCAAAAACAGAAGGTTGAGAAAGGCAGGCACTCGGGATGGAGCCCCGCAGGGATTATCAACAGAATGAAAAAGAAAGACCTAGGCAAGGAGACAAAGAAATAGGGGAATCCAAGAGGTCACGGAGCTTCAGAAGTCAAGGAAGAAGATGCTTCCAGAAAGAGGGAGTGGTCCACAGGGTCAAATGCAGTAGCAAGATGCAAGCGCATAAAGCCTGGATGCTGCGCATAAAGCCTGGATGCTGCGCATAAAGCCTGGATGCTGCGCACTGATTGTCCTTTGGGGGTCCTGGTGGAGGGGTGGGTCAGGTGTGAGGGGAGGGTGGCCTATTACCCCTCAACCACATGGATCCCTCAACCACATGGATCCCTCACTCTCCGAACCCCCTCACTTGTATGCTTCTGCCCCTGCACAAGGACTTCTCATGAGCCTCACCACCACTTCCCCTGCGGCATTCTTCGAGGTCATCTCCAAGCTCACTTCTTTTCCATGTCCTGCCTCCTAGGCAGAATTAATCCCTCTTTCATCCGTGTTTCTAAGGCACTTCATCAACCTCTTAGTTCAGTGTGTTACGTTATTAGCATGACTTGAATGGTGAGCCGTAGCTGTCATCTATAATCCATCTATTTGTATCTGGACTTTCTGTGGTGTCTCTACCTCCCTCTGGCTCCCCCACCCCCACCCCCGCCGCCCACTCTGAGACATATGGTGAAGCCGAAACAAACTCTGAGAAAATGCCTTCTTGGGTGTGTGAGGGAGATTCTCCCTGGAGAGTCTGCAGAGCTGTTTGTTGTTGTCTGTCCTGGGTCACCCTGGGCCTTGGGGAAGAGAGGGAGGGAGCTGTGAAATGAAGAGGGAGAGGGTCACAGAGGATGACCTGGACAGTGGGTGGAGGTTCGACTGTCTCGAGGGGAGTAGAAAGGGGACCCTTACCTCCTGCCTGGATGGAACTGAACAAATCTGGGAATTTCCTCCTGAGTCCCGAGCCAGAGATGGGGCACATGGGGTTGCACCATCCATAGGACCCTCCTTTGCTCAGCAGATCAGGGACCCTGAAAACAGGGGCTGGGTGTTTCCTTTGCTCATTTGTTCTCTGGGTGTGGGGTGTTGGGTAAAAATTGTTGAATTGCACGAGAGGCAGAACTGGGATTCAGGGTGCTCACTGAATTGCTAGCCACCTGAGACAAAGAGCTGACTCATTGGAAAAGACCCTGACACTGGAAAAGATTGAAGGCAAAAGAAGAAGGGGGCAGCAGAGGATGAGATGGTTTAATAGCATCACCGACTCAATGGATATGAATTCGAGCAAACTCCGGGAGATGGTGAAGGACGGAGGAGCCTGGCGTGCTGCAGTCCATGGGGTCACAAAGAGTTGAACACGACTTAGTGACTGAACAACATACCTGCCGATGAATCATGCTCTTTTTTACCCTTTCCTCCAACAAAGACATCAGCAGCTCCAAGAAAGGGAAGCTGGGAACTTGGAAAGCCCTCGGCGTCCTTTGGGATGGGTCTAAGCCCACTCCCCAGGCTTGGAGCTGAGCTAGCGGCCGCCAGGCTCTGTCCTATCTCTGGAGACACACGCCAGCTCTCTGAGCGCTGCCAGTCAGTGTAACATTTCACACTGCCATTGATTTTTATGTCTTCCTACACTAATTAGACATGTTATTACTAATCTCTGGTAATCACCACTAGAGGCTGGTGGAAACTCTCCGAGATTTCAATCTAGATTAAAAATAAGAAACATTATCACCTCTGGGAAAATGCAAAGAAAGCACATGTTATTTTAATGTTTCAATCAATAAAGCTGTCCAGCTTCTGTTTGGTGCTAGTATTGATGAAATTTATAAAAATCCTGTTTAAGTTTCCCTCTGTCCACCTCACCCCCTCGTGGGGTACCCAGCTGATTTCTCTGAGGGTATCTGAGGGGGGCTACAGAGGAAAGGCTGCCCAAGACCCGCATGCCTTGGGGCCCTGTTGCAGAGACCTGGCGAGCAGCGAGGGGGGAGGCGCAAGGGACCCAGTTTCCATTCCTTTATTTTTATTTCCATCAATTCCTCTTATTAAAGAAGTGTTTGAACCCACAAGAAAGAGAGAAAATCCTTTCTTCCTTAATCTCTCTTCCACTGGTTAGATGGCAAACTTTAATTGCAAAACAACCTGCCAGCCACATGGCAGATTAAATTGTCGGGGGGGGGGGGCGGGGTAGGGGGGGGAGGTGTACACCTTCACCCCCCGGGGGGGGGGGGGCGGTGTCCTGTCACCAGGGAGCGGAGGAAAGAAATGATCTTCGAAGGACGAGAATGCCATCTAGCCTCTTCTCTCACACAACTGAAACAAATGTGTTGACACAGAGAAAGAAATGAGCCTACTTTAATGTTCTGTAGAGACAGACTGTAATTTGTAATACCTCTGATCGGAAATTGAGGCGCCATATGGACCTGAAGTGAAATAAAGCACAGTTAACTTTTTGCCAGGCATAGTGGAGAGGGAGGGGGGACGAAACCCATCTCCATATGACATCGCCACAGCTATGTTTCTGGCATCAGAACAGAGACAGCTTGTGCACCCAGAAGGGTGCCATCGTGTACCGCAACTTGGGAAGTGGCCGGCTTCTCCGTGCCTGCTGTCTGCCGGGAGTGGTACCCAGCGAGTTGTGAAGCCAAGGGGCAAGATGCATTTGGCAGCTTCACCCAGCTGCCCAGGAGTCCCTACTCTTATTTCTGAAACCCCCAGGGCTGCTGAAGTGCTGGGGCCTGCTTCTGTCATTATGCCCCCAGGCACTGTTTTCCATATCTGTTTCCCCTACCAGACTGTGAGCTCCTTGAGGGCAGGGGTTAGCTGATAAAAGCAAGGATGGAAATGATTGTTACTGAATGTTGAGCACCTATAATATGCTTTTGAGGTGTGGTGCTGGAGAAGACTTGGTGCTTTTGAACTGTGGTCCTGGAGAAGACTCTCTAGAGTCCCTTGGACAGCAAGATCAAACCAGTCAACCCTAAAGGAAATCAACCCTGAATACTCATTCAAAGGACTGATGCTAAAGCTGAAGTTCCAATACTTTGGCCACCTGATGCAAAGAGCCAACTCATTGGAAAAGACCCTGATTCTGGGAAAGATTGAAGGCAGGAGGAGAAGGATATGACGGAGAATGAGATGGTTGGATGGCATCACTGACTCAATGGTCATGAGTTTGAGTAAGCTCTGGGAGACAGAGTACAGGGAAGCCTGGTGTGCTGCAGTCCATGGGGTCACAAAGAGGTGGACACGACTGAGCGCCTGAACAACAACAACGATATGCCAGCTCGGATTTAGGCACCTTACTTACCTTTTCAACAATTCATTCACTATGCCAACAAAGGAAGTGTCTTAGCTTGGGCTGCAAAAACGAAATGCCACAGAATGGGAGGCTTAGACTTTTATTCCTCACAGTTCTGGAGGTACAAGTCCAAGGTCAAGGTGCTGGTAGATGCTGTTCATGGTGAGAGCCTGCTTCCTGGCGTGCAGGCAGCTGCCTTCTTTGTGTGTTCTCACAGAGGAGAGAGCGAGAGAGAGGGCAAACAACTCCTCTGCTCCCTCATTTTTTTTTCTTTTCTTTTATTAATACTTATTTATTTTATTATTTATTTGGCTGTGCCAGGATCTTTAGTTGCAACGTATGGGATCTTTTGGCTTCCCAAGTGGCTCAGTGGTAAAGAATCTGCCTATAATGCAGGAGATGTGAGTTCAACCCCTGAGTGAGGAAGATTCCCCAGGAGGAGAAAACAGCAACCCACTCCAGGATTCTTGCCTGAAGAAATCCATGGACAGAAGAACCTGGTGAGCTATATATAGTTCACGGTGTCACAAAGAGTTGGATATGACCTAGTGACTCAACAACAACAACGATGAGATCTTTTAGTTGCGCCATGCAGGATATTTAGTTGTGGCCTGTGAACTCTTAGTTACAACTTGTGGGATCTAGTTCCCTGACCAAGGATGGAAGCTCTGCCCCTTGTAGAGTCTTAGCCCCTGGACCATCAGGAAAGTCCCCAGTCCCTCCTTATAAGGGACTAATCCTGTCATGAGGGCCCCACCCTTTATAGCAGTAAGTATTATTATTATCATCTATTAATAAATTATTAATTAAAGTTTGAAGAGATCCAAGGACTCTCCTGAGGCTACTTAACCATCCGGTGGCAGAATTAGACCTGAACCAAAAATTTCCAACTCAAAGCTGGGTCCTTGTCCCTCCTGGCCACATTGTGTCCTGAGCTGAACCCAGGTTTGCTGGCTAATGTTGGTTGAAAAGCCCATGTGATTGCCACCATTTGTAATAAGAAAATCCGACTCAGAGACATGCTGAATTTCCCAGAACAGAGGTATTTAGTAAGGACCAGACTTGGGTTTTGAACATAGATCTGTCTGATGCCCAGATCCTTGCTTTTTATATCACCTTACAAGTGCATTTTGATATCCCTACCAAGGAGAAAATGATTTCCTTTCAAAAGGAGGGATTTTCTGGATTAAAGGTGTCTAGACATCTCTCTCATCTTAATGCGGATTTATTCAGAGTGACGCAGGATCTCCCTGACTAGTGGTAAAACTATGTCAGTGAAATAAAAAGCAGTGATGGTCACTCTCCAACAGCCTTATCTTCACAGATCCCTGGACACATGATCCTCGCGAGAATTTGCCCTCCCTTCCTCCCTCCTTCTTTCCTCCCTTCCTTCCTCGCCTCCTTCCCTTTGTAAGGACTGAGCCAGAACAAGGCTTTCCCTGCAGCACTTCTGGTCTGGAGAAGGTGAATTTATCTGAGGTCACTGGCCGCAGAGAGCATCTCTCGCTGTGGCTGCAATCTGGGGACTTAGCAGGTGGCCATGGGGCATCCCAGGTGGCTCAGCAGTAGTGAATCCACGTGCCAGTGCAGGAGGCAAAGAAGACTAAACACGAGTGCCCACGTCTGAGCTGTATCCAGTGCACCAGCAGGCGGGGCCTGTGGCCAGTTTGGCTGCCACCAACCTTGTGTTTTGAGGGCCTGGAAGTTAGGAATGGCTTCTCCTTCCAGCTCTGACTTTTCTTTTTCCCAAAGTTCCCAAAGTCAACATCTGTTGCTTTTAATTGACTCAAGAGCCAGGCCATCCAACCCTCTGGTGTTCCAGTAAGCTCTCTTCTTCCTCAACCAGCCTGCTCCAAGTTTTCTCTAAAGCGCTGTGCTTGCTCTTTCTACCGCCCAGTTTTCTTTCCTGGTCCCTGGGGACTGGAATGTCAGGCACAGGGCGTCACTGAGGAGGTATAAGGCAGGGCTGGGCTTTCCAGGTGGTGCTAGTGATAAAGAACCCACCTGCCGGTGCAGGAGAAGTGAAAGATGTGGGCTCGATGCCTGGGTTGGGAAGATCCCCTAGAGGAGGGCATGGCAACCCACTCCAGTATTCTTGCCTGGAGAATCCCCATAGACAGAGGAGCCTGGCGGGCTACAGTCAATGGGATCGCAAAGTGTCGGACATGACTGAATCGACTTAGCATGCACACATAAGGCAGGGTCTTCGGAGTGATGAAAGCACCTCAGGGTTTCCCAGAGGGGCCACCTCATTGAGTCCCGTACACACTTAGTTATCCACTCCATGCTAGATTACGAGCTCTCTAAGGGCAAGAATCTCACCCTGTTCATTGCTTTGTGCGGATCCCAGCAGAGTTCCTGGCACCTCGAAGGCTACCAGGGAATACTTGAAGATTACTGTCATCCCAACACAAATCCCAGGAGGCCCACACGACTACCCTCATTTATATGCTGGCCTTTGTGGTTTGTTTGTTTTTTTGGGGGAGGGGTGTGCTCCATGCTGGTGAGATTGAACCCACACCCCCTGCAGTGGGAGCGTGAAGTCTTAACCACTGGACCACCAGGGAATTCCCTGTGCTGACGTTTGGACCACGGCCTTTGGGGAGGAGAATAAGCTGGGGCTGGTTCCAAAATTGTGCAGAGATTTTGCATTTTGTTCTAGTATCCACCTCCATAGGTTATTATGCTAAAAACAGATGTTGAATGAATCATTGTGCTTCCTGGGTACCAAGTGCTGTGCTCATGCTTTACTGATAGTTACTTCACTGAACTTAGTGAAGTATGACTCACTGTAACCCTTTGAGAAGACAATTTGCTTGTGCAGTTTGGGGAAACACATTTTGTTTCTTTCCTTCTGTATGGCTGTGCCGGCTTCCTCTAGCTGCGATGCTCAGGCTTCTCATCGCAGAGGCTTCTCTTGCTACAGAGCATGGGCTCGAGGGCCTCTGGGCTTCAGGAGTTGCAGCACATGCGCTCAGTAGTTGTGGTGCTCAGGCTTAGTTGTTCTGCCGCATGTGGAATCTTCCCAGACCAGGGATCGAACCCGTGTCCCTTGCATTGGCAGGTGGATTCTTTACCGCTGAGCTGCCAGGGAAGTCCGCTTGTGCAGTTTTTTAAAAATCAGGGCACCAAGGTTTAGAGGGCTTCCCTGATAGCTCAGTTGGTAAAGAATCCACAGGAGACCCCCGTTCGATTCGTAGGTTGGGAAGAGCCGCTGGAGAAGGGATAGGATACCTGCTCCAGTAATTCTTGGGCTTCCCTTGTGGCTCAACTGGTAAAGAATCAGCCTGCAGTGTGAGAGGCCTGGGTTCAATCCCTGGGTTGGGAAGATCTCTTGGAGAAGGGAAAGGCTACCCACTCCAGTATTCTGGCCTGGAGAATTCCAAGGACTGTATGGGGTTGCAAAGAGTCGGACATGACTGAGTGACTTTCACTTTCAAGTTTAGAGAGGCTAAATGCTCCCAGCTATGGTGGCCACGCTGAGAGATTGGAGCCCAGCTCTGCCCCATGCCAGAACACTGTCCTTCCCTGCACTGACTTCCTCATCTGCTCCCCCAGCCCTTGTCTCTGGAGCTTCTGTTGCTGTGATTCCCTTGCGTGGGGCCCTAAATTGAGTGGTCTCATGAGATTACACATCCAAGCACGAGAAGGAAAGGCATTCAGAGAAGGCCGTTGCGAAATTTATTCTGAGGCCTAAAGGGGGTCTTGCGAAGGATTTAAAGAGCAATTGCATTTGCTCCTTATCCTCCACTGATAAGCCTGACTGTGAGCTGTAACGTATGCAGCCCGTAATGAATAAGAGAGAGATTTATTAGAGTGTGTCATATTCAGTTAAGTAGTTTCTGTGTAAGACGAGTATTTCACTTGTACATATTACATTTTCAATGGGTTTTCAACCATTCTCAATCCATTATTTTTAACTCCTTGCATTATATTGATGGTAAATTAATTACAACAATTACAAGTCAAAACCCCATATTGTCCAATTATAATTTAATTCATTTGAGTGAGCTCCTCTCTTTGAGTTGGGATAAAAAAGTGAAAGCACTTTGGAAAACCGTGTGGTTTCCTCTAGAATCCTGTCGTTGTATTCCACGTCTCTGTGATGGTTGCGAGAAGGCAAGAGGATTCAGCAGTGGGTTGGGGGAGGGCGTTGGCTGGTTCCCAAGTTGACACCCCACGGGGTTGTCAGCCAGCCTGGGTTCAGATCCGGGTTCAACAATCGAGTGGCTGCTGTAATCATGGAGAGGTCACTCAATCTCTATGGGCTTCCATTGCCTCATTTGTAAAATGGGGTTAGTGCCAGAGTCCCTACTTCTCGGGGCTTTTTCTGAGGATTAAACGAGTTACTGTAGGTAACTCCCCTGGAACACATAGTGAGCCTAGAATAAGTGTTGGCTGTAATTATCATCACTGAGCTCCAGGAGAGGAATGGCAGGTGGGTTTATGTCATGAGCCAATTCCCGTCCATGAGTGGTGCTTTTCTGGAACTCTGTGTGAAGACAGACCCAAAGTCCCAGCTGATCTCAGGCTAGAGAGTGCAGGGATCAATTAGTGATGTCTGGAGAGGTAACAAGTAAGACTCTGGCCCTCTGACTATGCTTGCCTTAACTTCCCTGCTCTATTCCTAGTATCCTGCCCTGTCCTGGGCCCCTGCCAGGCCAGTTTGGGATAACAGTGAGCCCTTGTACCTATCTGTGCCTGAGGCCAGCCCTGCCCTGGAGTCCTTAGTCCTTAAGCCGACCAAGCCCTTTCCTCCACATCAGTCAGTTTGGGCTGGGTTTTCTGCCATGAACAAGACATTCTTTTTTCAATTTGTTTTTCATTTTCCATGCCTATTTTATTTAGTTCAACTTATTTTAATTGCACAAGTTCCACGCTCATGGTATAAACATTCTCACGATTGTTATTCACCCTTAAAATAGGAAGGACATTCTGTCAATGTGACAGCATGGATGGACCTTGAGGACATTATGTTAAGTGAAAGAAGCCACTCACAGAAACACAGATGTGGCTCAATTCCACTTATATGAAGTCCCTAGAGAAGTCAGTTTCATAGAGGCAGAAAGTAGGGTAGTGACCGTGGCCTGGTGGGGTGGGGCGGGGGGGAGGTAGGGTTTAGTGGATGTAATTTCAGTTGGGGAGGCGGAAAAGGGTTTCGGGGATAGTTGGTGGTGGTGATTGTACAACAATGTGAGTGTGCTTCACAGCACTGAAGTGTGCATTCAGAAATGGTCAAGATGGGACTTCTGTGGTGGTCCAGCGGTTAAGACTGCATTTCCAATGCTTCCACTGCAGGCGGTGTTCCATCCACGGTTGGGAAACTAACATCCCATGTACTATGTGGTCAAAAATAAAATAAGCTGATAGCGCCATTTAAAAATATGATTATTAGACAGTTAAACCTTACATTAAAAAAATAAAAAGAAATGGTTAAAATGGTACATTTCATGTTACGTATTGATATATGTTTCTTTTTTCTGCTGAAGCATACTGCTGATCTGGGCTTCCTGGGTGGCGCTGGTGGTAAAGAAGCTGCCTGCCAATGCAGGAGACGTAAGAGACATGGGTTTGGCCCTTGGGTCAGGAAGATCCCCTGGAGGAGGGCATGGCAGCCCGCTCCAGTGTTCTTGTCTGGAGAATGCCATGGACAGAGGAGCCTGGCGGGCTACAGTCCATGGGGCTGCAAAGAGTCGGACACGACTGAAGCGACTTGGCACGCATGCACGTATATCTCTGATCTACATAACTGTGCTAGCTTCAGGTGTTTAGCAAAGTGATTCAGCCATACATATGCATATTTATCTGTTCTTTCTCCCATTCTTTCCCATTTCAGGTTATTACAAACCATTGAGTATATGTTGCTGTGCTCTACAGTAGATCCCTGTTGCCCATCCATTTTATATACAGTTGAGTGCATATGCTAATCTCAAACTCCCAGTTACCCCTCCCCCCTTTCCCCTTCGGCAACCACACATTTGCTTCCATGTTTGTCATTCTATGTCCTGCAAATAAGTTAATCTGTATCACTTTCTTAGATTCCACATAGAAGTGATATCATGTGATATTTGTGCTTCTCTAACTTGCTCCACTTGGTGTCATAATCTCTAAGTCTGCTTAAGTTGCGGTAAACGGCACTATTCCGTCCTTTCTTACGGCTGAGTAATATTCCGTCGTATATATCTACCACAGCTTCTTTATCCATCCATCTGTTGATGGACACTTAGGTTGCTTCCATGTCTTGGCTGTTGTGAGCAGGGCTGCTCGTGTTATGTGTATTAAACACGTAGGGGATGAGGTGTAAGGTCACAGGATGGGTTCCATTCTCTTTGTTGTTGTTCAGTTGCTACGTCATGCCCAACTCTTTGAGATCCTGTGGACTGCAGCACGCCAGGCTCTCCTGTCCTTCACTCTCTCCTGGCATTTGCTCAGTCCATTCTCTTTAGGGCCAATCGATTTCAAGTGCCCTGGGCCAGGTGGTCGCCTCTGATCCTCTTGCTTTTTTCCAGGTCATGTTCTGACTGCATCCCTACTTTCTCCTGCTGTCCTTTCTGCTGGAATCTCTTCTCTCCTTCCTCACTGGCCTTCCTCCCACACACCTTCTGGCCTTGCTCTGTTGTGGGGGCGGGTGTTCTGCCCACATTAGCTGTCCCCATGGATAACCCGATCTGCAAGGCAGTTTCCAGACCTGGAGCTTTCCCAAGGCTCAGTGAGTGTCTTGTTCACCTCAAGGGCCCTTAGACTCAGCAGAGAGCAGGTGTCAGTCATTCACTGGAGACCACCTTGCCACAAGCAGAAAGCTTTGTGGTGGTGCCCACTGAGGTGCCCTGAGTGCAGAGAGCAGTCATTTTCCTAAAGACTTTCCCTACCTTCTCTCCAGGATGCAGTTTGTTGAAATTCCCCATGGCGCGCACGAGGGGACTGGGTTGTTTTCCTTCAGTCTGACACTAATGAGAGCTGCCAGGACTTCCTGAGCCTCTCTGCTCTGGGCTGGGCTCTTAATCTTCCCATTGTACCTGGCTCAGCCTGGCGAGGACATAAGATGCCCTGACCTGGGGCCAAGAGGACTGTCTGTCTCAGTAAGCCCGACACTGCAATGGAATGAAATCGGATGCTTATATTTTTCATCTTTTCTTCCCCTGATGTCACCAGCAGATGGAGAATGCTTTCATTGTTTCCTTTTTCCTCCTTTTTGGCAGGAAGCTGCTTTCCCAACAGACCCCCAGCTAAGATGGAATAAGAGAAAAACAGAATGGAAAAACAGAGAAAGAAAAATAGAAACAGAGGAAATGAGAAAGCAAAAGAACTCGACAGCAGGGCGCAATGGGTGCTTGAGATTCTGGGCTGGGATGAGAAAAGAATGCTCTGTTTATAGGAGGGACACTTGGATTAAGAGTCAGTTGGATCACAGTATGTTGCTAAGTCTCTTCAGTCCTGTCTGACTCTTTGTGACCCCCTGGACTGTAGCCCGCCAGGCTCCTCTGTCCATGGGATTCTGCAGGCAGGAATACTGGAGTGGGTTCCCATGTCCTCCTCCAGGGCATCTTCCCAACCCAGGGACCGAACCATGTCTCCTAGGTCTCCTTCGTTAGCAGGTGGGTTCTTTACCGCTGTGTGCTGCAGTCAGTCATTTAGTCATGTCTGACTCTTTGTGACCCCATGGACTATAGCCCGCCAGGCTCCTCTGTCCATGGTGATTCTCCAGACAAGAATACTGGAGTGGGTTGCCATACCCTCCTTCAGGGGATCTTCCCAACCCAGGGATTGACCTGGGGTCTCCTGGATTCTTTAGCAGCTAAGCTAAGGGAAGCCCTCTTTACCACTAGTACCACCTGTATGTGGACACTGAAGAAACACCCCGTATTAGCCCATCCTGTGATGAGACAGAAGGGTCAGTTGTCTGACCATGATACCTGTCTCCCAGTTCCATGCCTCCCCCGGGGGTGCCCGCTAACCACAGCATTCCATCCACTCAACCTGCTGTAATGAGATTCTCTTCTCTCCTCCAGCTTAATTGGTGGAGTGTCGAGGAACAAAACAGATATCCGTGCGGCTCCAATGCTGCTCTTGTGATTAGAAGGTAACATCTTTCAGTGTCGGTATCTGCATTGCAATACACAGGCAGGGGAGTCAATTTGCTTGGGGATCAATAGTTGCGGTGTCTGTTGGCAGACGTGGAGGCTTCCTTTTGAAAACAGGAGGATGCAGGACAGCTCTTGATACCTGGCTCATTTTACCATGGCAGTTGGGCAGTGGTTTTGTTTCCAGGCTTATTGCTTTTCAGCTCAAGAATGATAAAAATCTTCCCGATATCAACCAGTTCAGTGTTAGTCCTGCAGAAACACAAGAATCTAAAACGTGGTTTCCTCCGCCTGCAATGCTTTTTCTGCTGGTCAAACTCTTAGGCTACCTGTGAAGTCTCATATAAAAGCCTCTTTCCACTGTCACGTGGAGGGAACCTCTGTTCTCCGCACGTTCTTGTGGTTAACACCGTCTGCCATGTATGGGAGGTGACATCAGCAATGCTGAGCCACAGTGGCCTTTGTATTCTCTTCTGGATGTTACTTTTTTTTTAGGTTTCTTTGGTTTCACGTTGTAAGAACCCAGCTGAGCTAGATGAAGACCTAAAGGAAATTTTCTTACAAGGTTGTATAGGTGACTTCAGAGTTCAGGGAAGGAATTCGGTCAGCCCTTAAGAATTTACCAAACAGAATCAAACAGCAAGCAAAACTGGCTTTCTCTGTGTATTGCTTTGTTAGTGATTCTATTTTTTATTTTTGCTGATTAGCTTCTTTTGCTTCCCCATCACCATATCAAGTGAGAGGTGGCCCCTCCTCCCCACCCGCATCGCCCCAGAGTCCAGGCACTCTGGCCAAGGGTCAAGGCCAACAGAATCTGCATTAGTTTCCTAGGGCTGCCCTAGTTCAGTTCAGTTCAGTCGCTCAGTCGTGTCTGACTCTGTGATCCCATGAACCGCAGCATGCCGGTTCTCCCTGTCCATCACCAACTCTTGGAGTCCACCCAAATCCATGTCCATCGAGTCGGTGATGCCATCCAGCCATCTCATCCTCTGTCGTCCCCTTCTCCTCCTACCCTTAATCTTTCCCAGCATCAGGGTCTTTTCAAATGAGTCCGCTCTTTGCATCAAGTGGCCAAAGTATTGGAGTTTCAGCTTCAACATCAGTCCTTCCAATGAACACCCGGGACTGATCTCCTTCAGAATGGACTGGTTGGATCTCCTTGCAGTCTGAGGGACTCTCAAGAGTCTTCTCCAACACCACAGTTCAAAAGCATCAATTCTTCAGCACTCAGCTTTCTTCACAGTCCAACTCTCTCATCTATACATGACTACTGGAAAAACCATAGCCTTGACTAGACAGACCTTTGTTGACAAAGTAATGTCTCTGCTTTTTAATATGCTGTCTAGGTTGGTCATAATTTTTCTTCCAAGGAGTAAGCCTCTTTTAATTTCATGGCTGCAGTCACCATCTGCAGTGATTTTGGAGCCCAGAAAAATAATCTCTCACTGTTTCCACTGTTTCTCCATCTATTTCCCATGAAGTGATGAGAGCAGATGCCATGATCTTAGTTTTCTGAATGTTGAGCTTTAAGCCAACTTTTTCACTCTCTTTCACTTTCATCAAGAGGCTCTTTAGTTCTTCTTCACTTTCTGCCATAAGGGTGGTGTCATCTGCATATCTGAGGTTATTGATATTTCTCCCAATGATCTTAATTCCAGCTTGTGCTTCTTCCAGCCCAGAGTTTCTCTAGATGTACTCTGCATATAAGTTAAATAAGCATGGTGACAATATACAGCCTTGACATACTCCTTTTCCTATTTGGAACCAGTCTGTTGTTCCATGTCTAGTTCTAACTGTTGCTTCCTGACCTGCATATAGGTTTCTCAAGAGTCAGGTCAGGTGGTCTGATATTCCCATCTCTTTCAGAATTCTCCACAGTTTATTGTGATCCACACAGTCAAAGGCTTTGGCATAGTCAATAAAGGCTGCCCTTTAGGGCTGCCCTAACAAAGTACCAAAAATTGGGTGGATTAAAACAACAGAAATGTGTTGTTTCACAGTTCCAGAAGCTGTAAGTCCAAAATCAGTGTGTTGATTTCTGTCTGAAGTCCTTTAAAAATATTTTTTTAATGTATTTCTTTGGCTGTGCCAAGTCTTAATTGTGGCAAGCAGAATCTTCTAGTTGCAGTGTGTGAGATCTTAATTCCCAGACCAGGGATCGAACCTGGGCCCCCTGCCATTGGGAGCACGGGTGTCTTAGCCACTGGGTCACCAGGGAAGCTCCCCCTCTGAAGCCCGTATGGGAGACTCTTTCCTGTCTCTCCTGGATTCTGGTGTTTGCTGGCACTTGCTGGCTTGTAGATGCCTCTTGTCAGACACATGGCCATCTTCTCCATGTGTCTTCGTATCATGTCCCTTCTGTGCATGCCTGTCTTTCTCCTGTTTATAAGGATACCAATCTCGTGAGGTTAGGGCCCACCCTAATGACCTCACTTGAAATTGATTGCATTTGTAAAGACCCTATTTTCCCAAAAGGTCACATTCTGAGGTACTGATGGTTAGAATGTCAACCTATCTTTTTGTGGGTGGCTGCCTGTTAGGACCTGCCCAACGGACAAGAGGGCAGGACATCTGTTACATGGCCTCTGCACTGGGGCTGCTTCTCCATACAACAGAGTTCCCAGCAGACCCTGATGGGGTCAAGGATTCTGTCTGCTGCAGCTTTCCCTCAGAAACTGTAAGTGCTTAATGCTACTGCTGCTGCTAAGTCGCATCAGTCATGTCCGACTCTGTGCTACCCCATAGACGGCAGCCCACTAGGCTCCCCCGTCCCTGGGATTCTCCAGACAAGAACACTGGAGTGGGTTGCCATTTCCTTCTCCAATGCATGAAAGTGAAAAGTGAAAGTGAAGTCGCTCAGTCATGTCTGACTTTTAGCGACCCCATGGACTGCAGCCTACCAGGCTTATCTGTCCATGGGATTTCCCAGGCAAGAGGACTGGAGTGGGGTGCCATTGCCTTCTCCTAAATGCTTAATAAGAGCTGCTGCTGCTGCTGCTGCTAAGTCACTTCAGTCGTGTCTGACTCTGTGTGACCCCATAGACGGCAGCCCACCAGGCTCTCCCATCCCTGGGGTTCTCCAGGCAAGAACACTGGAGTGGGTTGCCATTTCCTTCTCCAATGCGTGAAAGTGAAGTCGCTCAGTCGTGTCTGACCCTCAGTGACCCCATGGACTGCAGCCTTCCAGGCTCCTCCGTCCGTGGGATTTTCCAGGCAAGAGTACTGGAGTGGGGTGCCATTGCCTTCTCTGTAATAAGAGCTAGCATTTGTTAAACCCTTACACTGAGCCCTGCGTATTCTTGGCCAGTTATACTGACCGGGCATCAAGCCTGTGCTCCTTGCTTTGGAAGCACAGGATCTTAACCACTGAGCCACCAGGGAAGTCCTCCAGATATTCCTTTTATCCCCATTTTATAGAGGAAGAAACAGTCTCAAGAGAAAGTGAACCTAGCTGGGACTTTCACTAGTGGATGTGGTGATGGAGTCTATGTGCTTATCCACAGACTAGATGATTTGATCTTGAATGTTGAGTAGACGCAGGACTGGTGAGAGGAGGCTGATTTCTAGGTGGGGATGGTCAGGGAGAAGGACAGACACCTTCAAAGGTTTCCCTCGGGAAATCAAGCAGCTTACTCCCGCTTTCTAGTAGTGACATGCTTCGCTTCTATGTTGTGATTCAACATTGAGCATAGGACGTGTGTACAGCAGGTCGAGAGCCCTTCTACAGCTGTGCACAAGGGTTTTGTTACCATGAGGTACATGTGTCCTTCTCTCCCCTGTACTATCTCTGGGCTCTGAGGTCTCAGTGATGAGGAAATGGGGGACTGGAGGGAAAGAAAGAAATGGGGAAAGCCAGGGGTTAATGTGGGCAGGGTCCTCTCTGCTGGTCCAGATGTGGCTTTTGGAAGCACGTTGGGAGTCTAGGGGCGTGGTTCTCTATATGCCGAGAAGGGGGCCTGGGAATCCGTCAACTAGATCGTGGACTCCTGCCCTGACTCCTCATTGCATATGGACTCCATATGAATTGGATTTCACCGAAACTGCCTTGGAAAACAGCTGAAACTGATTAATCTTCCATCAAATTTCACACGGGTTTGTTTGCCCGCCTGAGAAAACCTCCCTCCGTTCCGTGCCCCCAGCCCTGCCCTCCAGCCTAGAAGCTGAACTCCTGGATTCTTCCAGCGTGGAAGGCAAGGGGGCAGGCAGAGCCGGTGGCCAGTTAGCAGTCATGTTGGCTTTTGCAGTCCATCCATAGACTCACCAAGGGGTAAGTCTGGTCCTTGCGACATTTACAGCCTGACCACTGTCTTATATTGCCTTTAGGACATTTTCAAGGTCTCCTCTGAGAGGAACCCCAAACCCTTGAAACACTCCAGGCTGAAAGTTATTACCTGTGTTGAATGCAACTGTCTGCCTCTTCATGGCCCTTTCACTTTCCAAGAAAGAGTATCCTACACTGCCTTTGGAGCTACTACTTTCTATTTGTATTTCAGTTTCTGATACATGACAGATGTTTGGTAAAAGGTGGAAGCCAGCAGCCTTCCCATTGCACCTTTTGCTGAGATCACAAGAGGTGATCACAGATACAGGATGGGATCTTGCTGCCAGCCCTGGGCCTGGCAGAGGAAATATACTTGGGATAATACAGTAGGAGCTGCTGGTATATTTTCATTGTCCTCTGGTAATAGTGTCTACCAGGAGTTGGAGGTTTTCTTAGCTCTCAAGGCAACAACAGAAAACTCCTTGAAAAGGCCAAAGGCCGTGAAGAGGTAGACAGTTGCCCTTGATGCAGGTAATAGCTTTCATCCTGGAGTGTTTCAAGGGTTTGGGTTCATCTCGGAGGAGACCTTGAAGATGTGTCACATAGAGGCAATCTTTCATAACATCTTGCATATCCTCAGGGCTTTCAACGTATTCAAGAGGCTGAGAGGCAGGGGTGTGTGTGTGTGAGAGAGAGAGAGATTGATTATGAGCACACCGCCTTGGCTGCATCCTGAAGTTTTGGATGTTGTTTCTGAAGCAAATTAAAACAAAAAAGAAATCTAGAATTTCTCCTTTTTAATGCAAACTCAGGCCCAAAGGAGGACTTCTGATAAATGTGTTGTGGTCTCTAGCAAAAACCTTTTAAGTGGGTTTTGAATACATGGTAGATGTAGAGAAAGTATTTGATAGTGAAGGTTAATGAATAATTGAATTCAAAGGAAAGAGCCTTCATGGATAATTTCTGCAGGAGCCAAGATTTCGACTCTAGATGATTCTCCCTCCAATTTGGCTAAATTCACTTATTCATTCATTTATTCATTCCACACTCAGGTATTGAGTGGTTTTGGTCTGTTAGCTCCTACCAGTCTCTAATTGAGAACATATGAAAATCAAGCATTTGCCCTCCAGGAGAATAGAGTCCAGTGGAGAAGACAGATAAGAAAATGCTTCAATCCCTTGAGGCTAATAACCAACCTCTCTTTTTATAGCCAAATGGACTTGGGGTCAGTAAACAACTATTTATCATGTACTTTCTGTGGGGGGCTCTACCATGGGCACAAAGAGGGGATGTACGTATAAATGAGACGTAAGACACAACTGAACTGAACTGAACTGAACTGAAGACACAACTTGTTTTCTAGAAGCTGAGGAGTTGGATAGAGGAGTTGGAACCATATGAGAAATGGAACCAAGTGGACAAGCCCTGTGATACAGGACATTTGTAAACTCTTGCAGTCAAACACCATCCCTGGCACATAGGTAAGAAGTCCTTCTAAACTGGTTTGTCTGGAGGGAAGATGGAAGGAAGGAAGGCTTGTGGAGAGGGAACATTAAAACCCATCTGGATGGAAAGCTGTGGTTTTGTTTTCCTTGTTGAAGGAACATTCATGTGGTTAAAAAGTGGTTCAGAAGGATGAAAAAGGAAACGTACAGAAATGCAAGTCTTTCCCACCTCCATCTTTGGCACAAACTGTACACGCAGTGGACTTTTAGTCTTTAGTCCTTGTTCCATCATAACCTTGCGTGAAATACTCTACAACGGATTTTCTAAATGATTTATTTACTTATTTTATCTTTGGCTGTGGGGGGTCTCTGTTGCTGTGTGCAGGCTTTCTCTAGTAGCAGTGAGTGGGGACTGCACTTCTTTGTGGTACGTGGGTTTTTCGTTACGGTGGCTTTTCTTGTTGTGGAGCACAGGCTTAGTTGCTCTGTGGCATGTGGAATCTTCCTATCCTTGCCCTCCTCCCTGTCACTTTGGCATTTACTGGTTTATAATATTTATATTCTCTTCTGAAACCATGGAAAAGTCTTCAAGGCTTTGACGATAGGCTGATGAAAAAAGTGAGAACTGACAGACAGCACTTACAACAGCGTGATTGTGTCAATATTATTCACTGTAGAATTGAGCAGCGTGATTAGACCCAAGGCATGGATATGTAACCCTATTATTAGGGCTGGCAGTTGCTGGGATAAAAGGCCAAAATCAACATGGAACAGGAAATGAGGATGGCAGGGTCTAACCTAATTCCAAGGTTTTAGGATTTGTGCAGTGCCCAACAGGGGCACACGTACCACTGGTGAGTAATTGTGGTTATATAAGAATGATGGTTGAATAAGAATGCCAGGATGGATGGGTCACAAGCTGGAGTCAAGATTGCTGGGAGGAACATCAACAACCTCAGATATGCAAATGATACCACTCTAATGGCAGAAAGTGAAGAGGATCTAAAGGGCCTCTTGATGACAGTGAAAGAGGAAAGTGAAAAAGCTGGCTTGAAACTCAACATTAAAGAAATGAAGATCATGGCAATCATCACTTCATGGCAAACAGATGGGGGAAAAAATGGAAACAGTGGCAGATTTTATTTTCTTGGGCTCCAAAATCACTGCGGATAGTGAACTCAGGCATGAAGTTAAAAGACACTTGTTCCTTGAAAGGAAAGCTATGACAAAGCTAGACAGTGTATTAAAAAGCAGAGGCATCAGTTTATCAACAAAGTCCATATAGTCAAAGCTATGGTTTTTCCAGTAGTGATGCACAGATGTGACCCAGGGATCGAACGTGCATCTTCTGCTTTGGCAGGCGGATTCTTTACCACTGAGCCACCTGGGAAGCTCCACATATTGGCTTCTCTTGTGCACTTTAAAAAATGCTGCAGCTGGTGTCTGGCTCCCAGTGGTTCTGAATAGACTGGTTTGGGAAGTGATTTGGGCATTGGGATTTTTAAGAGCTCCCCAAAATCTGAGAATCACTGAACCAAGAGGGAACCATTCAGGGCCCCTTGCTTCTGTGGGCAAAAGGCTATAATGAGACAGGATTTCCTACCTCCCATGTGCACTGGGTCTCTGCTACCTCTCGAAGACTGGTGTCTGAGTTTCTGGATTGAGCACCCAGCTCATCTGATGGACTCCCTTTTAGTTCTTGAAATGCACTCTGGAAAGTCAGCCAGTCGAGCATAAAACATAAATCAGAATCTGTTCTTCCTTGTACTCTAGTTCTATTTTTTTTCTCCTTAGCTTGAAAGAAATCGGTTCTACATCACTTTTAGACTCTCCCAGCTCAGTTAAATGTAATCTCAACTAGAGCAAAATTGCTTAATTAGACAATAATATCAGAGAAATTGACCATTATATCTGGTTATTGACTTTTCAGATGGCTTGTATTACCATTTATATTCTCTCCAGTTGGGTTTTTAAGCATGAAAAGAATTTATTGAGAGATTGTTCTTAGAAGCTATTTTTAATAGTCTAATGGCTTTTTAATTTTCAAAGCATTTATATTCATCAGTTGGAGCCAAGAAAGGACTCACATTGACTCTTACTGCATGGCTGTTCCTGCCTCTCCAGTTATTAACTGGTTATACTTAGAAATAAAGCCACCCGACGTAGGATTTTCCCCCTCCCCTATTTATGATGACAGAGGAAGAACATCATAAAGGAAATGAACTTTAGGCTGGAAGCCACAAAAACGATATTTTAAAAGTTTCTGTTTATTGATTGATTGCTCTGTGCCAGGCAGTTTATGTAGATTGCCTCTAATCCTTTCAATAATCCTAGATAGCATGATCGTTCTTTAGTAGACTGGGAAGTGAAGGCTTAGGTGTGAGGACTGTTATCACCATTACCATGGCGAGTGCATATTGACAGACAGATCCTATGTCCTAGTTAACACTTTGTCTCTTCATGACGTTTTTTGTTTGTTTTGGAGTATAGCCAATTATACAATAAGTCACCGGGGCTTCCTTGGTGATTCAGATGGTAAAGAATCTGCCTGCCAGTGCTGGAGACTTGGGTTTGATCCCTGGATCGAGAGGATGCCCTGGAGAACGGAATGGCTCCCCACTCCAGTATTCTTGCCTGGTAAATCCCATGGATGGAGGATCCCATATATACTCCATGGGGGTCACAAAAGAGCCAGACACAACTTGGCAACTACACAATAACATAGCCGATTAATAATGTTGTGATAGTTTCAGGTGAAAATCGAAAGGACTCAGCTAAACATATATACGTATCCATTTCCAAGCTGCCGTCTCATCCAGGCTGCCACATAACACCGAGCAGAGATCTCTGTGCTATACCGTAGGTCCTTGTTGGCTATCCATATGAAATATAGCCATGTGTACACATTGATCTCAAACTCCCTCTCTTCCCCCTTCGCAACTATAAGTTTGTACTTTAAGTCTGTCAGTCTGTTTTCTACATCCTTTTTAATAGTGCTTCTTCCCACTCTTAGAAGTACCCCCATTGGAGCAATAGATTAAATGACCACTCTGCTTATGGGACACTCCTGGTGCTGTGTCTTGCGCCAAGCTCTTCACATGCTCTATTGGATGCAAACCTCATAACAGCCAATGACTTCTTTTTACTGTTCTTATTTTATAAATGAGGAAACTGAGGCATTGAGGGGTCAGGTTAGGTCAGGTCGGGTCACTTACAGGGTCATGGAGTTGGTAAAGGATGGAGTCAGGCTCTGAGCCCAGATAACCTCTTTCATGACCCACTCTCTTTCTGTGACATGAAGCTGAATGTCAACCAATAGCACGGTTTCAAAAATTCAGACCAAGGAGAAAGTTCCTTGGGTGAAGACAATACCAACACTCTTAGAGCCACAGGAACATTGAATTGTTTTGTCATGGTGGAATAAGCTGCGGGAAATCTCATTTTCTGTTGTTTGGATTGGTAGAGGAAATACAGACCCTATATACTGCATTAGCAAGAAGTGCTTTGAAAGTTATTGGGCAGCTGGATAAGATGTGCATAAATTTCTCACTTCCTATAAGCTTAATTAAACAAACTTGGTGATTGCCGGCAGCCACAATTATGCCTGGGACCTCAGATTGCCTTAATTCAAATATGGCATCTAAAAGAAGGTGGCTGAAGTTTCTGGAGCCTGTGCACAGCCACCCATAACTAAAGGGCTGTAAAGGAACCATGGATGAATTAAAGTATATTTGGGGACTTCACTAGTGGTCCAGTGGTGGAGAGTCTGCCTGCCAATGCAGGGGAAACAGGTTTGATTCTTTGCCTGGGAAGATTCCACATGCCATGGGGCAGCTGAGCCTGGGCACCACAACTGCTGAAGCCCACAGGCCCTGGAGTCTGTGCTCCACAATAAGAGAAGCCACTGCATTGGGAAGTCCGAGCACCACAGCTAGAGAGTAGCCCCCACCCGCCGCAACTAGAGAAAGCCTGCACACTGCAATGAAGACCCAGCGCAGCCAAAAATAAATAATGAAACATTTGAAAAAGTGTATTTGGATGAAGGTGACCACAGGTGAGGGGTTGTAAAAGCCATGTACTCCAAGGACAGTTTGGAGAATTTGCGGCTATTCGATCAGGAGCAATGATTTAGGATCCAGGGTGAAGAACGTGCCCTCAGGATTTGGGTGAGATGTGGCTTCATGGCTATAACTGATGGAGAGATGATGTCTGCAGAGAATGAACCACCTCTGTCTCTGTAGCTGCATCTGGTGGCACTGGGTTGCTTTCTGGACAAGGAGATAGAGGGATACCTGGCTGGATGGGGTGAAGTGTCATTTAGCTCTCTCTCCTTGCAAGCTGATTGTGGCACTTCTCACAACCAGCCGTTGTGACCATTCTCAGAAGACTTGGACGTTGATTGCAGTCTCCAGCTCCTTGAGAACTAGAGAAGGCCAGAGCCTCATGGCCCCCTCTGACCATATGAAGCCCTTGCTAGGATTTGTGAAAATTCCTAGAGGGCTTGCGGTTATGCTCTTTTGGCTCTGAGCTCTTCTCCCTCACGCTTTGGATGGTGCATCTTATCGGCTGCCTTTGTGTCTCTGTTCTATGTATAATTAACTTAAATCAGTGGTACCGTTGCTTAGAAAGAGATAACTTGTTATTTGCAGAGTGGTTTCATGTGTGTACTTTGGCCAAGGAAGGGCAGAGTGGGGTTAGTAGACTTCAGAAGTCTTCCTTGTTTCTGCAAAGTGACCTCTAACTGAACATTAGGCATTTCATTCTTAAAATGTCACTGGAGAACTCTTCACCAGGGACATTTTTCTGACCTTTGATCATCGATCACTGCCTATCTTGTTCTCTTTTACCTTTTCTTCTCCATTCTTCTTGGGAGTAAATTTCTTTATGTATTTATTTATGGCTGTGTTGGGTCTTAGCTGCAACACACAGGATCTTTGTTGTGTTATGTGTGATATTTTGTTGCGGTATGTGGTCTCTAAAATGTGTGAGCTCTAGTTGCGGTGCACAGACTTAGTTGCCCCTCGGCGTGTGAGATCTTAGTTCCCCACACAGGGACTGAACCCCCGTCCCCTGCATTGCAAGGCAGACTCTTAACCATTGGACCCCCAGGGAAGTCCTGGAGCAAATTTCTTATACAAGACATTTTGACCAACTCCTTGGTTATCCATTGCTGATTTCCAACTTCTTAAGACAATGGCTTTCCAATGTTTTGGCCATGGCCCATAATAAAAATACTTCCTATAACGTGACTCAAAAATGCTCATTTAATACTACTTCTTTGTTTTTGGCTGTGCTCAATCATCACTGCTATTGGGAGTGCTTTCTCTGGTTGTGTGGATCTGGCCTCTTTGTTGTGATGGCCCAACTTCTCACTGCAGTGACTTCACTTTTTGCGACAAAGAGGCTTCTAGGGCACGCAGGGTTCAGTAGCTGTGGCTCATGGGCTCAGTGGCTCTGAAGCAAGTGGAATCTTCCCAGACTAGGGACTGAACCCGTGTCCCCTGGTCCCAATGGCCCCCATTGGCAGACGGATTCCAAACCACTGGACCTCCAGGGAAATCCTATTTCTACCTCGGATGCACTAGGTCTTGCTTGTCTAGTCTAGCCAAGCCAATACTGTGCTCTCTCTTGCCCTAGCCTCTCATGTTCTATTCCATTTCATTCCAAATTTCGATCATGATTCACCAAACTGATTTCACAGCCTACTGGTGTATCAGGACCTGAGATTTTCAAAACAAAGCACTACAGCTACTTTTTAAAGCTCTAGTCATTTGCCAAGTGCCTTCTGTTGCTGCTTGGCTTCTGTGAGTTGTAGAACGCACATCTTTCAAAGCAACGTCTCGCTTTTGAATTCCCCACACTAATTAGCTCAGTCGTAAATATGTAGGAGGGTAGAGTAAATCCAGCGTTTGTTGGTCAGTGGAATAATTTGGGGCCTTTTAATGTCACCAAAATTTGCAAGGGACTATGTCAGGCCTAGAAATGCTAGAATAGGTGCCATCTGCAGCTCCATTAGAGACTGGGTGTGGAAATCCTTTGAGAGTGACAATGGACCCTCAAATTCTGGTTCATGGAAAAGTATTTTAAAATGTATTTTCTATTGTGGTAAAAGTCACATAATATAAAATGTACTTTTAAAGCCATATTTAACGGTACAGGTCAGCGGCACCAAGTACATTCACATTGCTGTGCAACTCCCACCATCATCCATCTCCTGAAGTTTTCACCTTCCTAAACTGAAACCCTGTCCCCATTAAATGCTAACTCTCCATGGCCCCTCTCCATCCTCCCCACCCCCTGCACTCCCGGCCCTTGGCATCTATCCTTGTACTCTCTGACCCTATGAATTTGACTATTCTAGGAACCTTGTATAGAGGAATCAAACAGTGTTTATCAGCACCTAAAGCATATTGGAAGGCATGTTTAAGGTTAATATCCTACAAACAGACTGTACCTTTTTCTCCCTGTGAAATACAGTAGGTTCAAAAGTATTTGTCGTACTGGACCTTGTGCCAGACTTTTCTGCAGAAACTAGAAGCAAGAGTCAATCATGCGCCTGTCCTTGAGGAACACAGGAGCTGACAGCAAGTAAATTTATAACACACTGTGACTGGTGTGTTGCCAGGGGCATGAAGGGTGTGCAGTGAGGACCCAGAGGACACTGTTTGGATTTAGTCTTGGAGGCTGAATAGGCATGCTCAAAGGGAAGGGAGTTGGAGACAGAAGGAACAGCTTGTGCAAAGACCCTGAGCCCCGAGTGGTGTGTGTGTGTGTGTGTGTGTGTGTGTGTGTGTGAGTGAGTGGCAATTAGTTCTGTGTGGCTGGAGTAAAGGGTATGATGCTGGGAGAGATGGGAGATCAGAGTGATGGGGTCAGACAGTAGAGACTGTGAGCTCGGATGGGAAGTCATCCAATGTTGTAACTAGGGAGTGCGTGGGATGGACTGAAGGCAGGGAGGCTCCAGGAGGGCAACAGATTAGGAGACTGGAGAACTTTACTGTCCACAGTGGCACCTGGTAAGCAGTGGCCTCCAGCATGGCTGGCTCTTTTTGTGACATCATCAGATCATTTCTTCACTAGCAGTCAGAGCTGTACCCTCTAGCCAATGAAATTTTTTTTTGAATTTTTATTTTTTATATTTATTTATTTATGTGACTGTGTCGGGTCTTAGCTGCAGCATAAGGGATCTTCATTGCATTATGCGAGATCTTTCATTGCCTAGCACAGACTCTCTAATTGCAGCTTGTGGGGGCCCAGTAGTTGCAGTGAGCAGGCTTAATTGCTCCATGGCATGTGGGATCTTAGTTCCCCAACCGGGGATCGAACCTGCGTCCCCTGCATCGTAGGGTGGATTCTTAACCACTGGACCGCCAGGGAAGTCCCCACTGATGAAACATGGATCTGGCCATTTCCTTGGAGGTTCTCAGACAAGAGTGGAGGACCCTGCCCGGCCTCTGTCAGTTCTTCCAGGAAAGAGGAGAGGAGATGAAGCTGAGGTCTGCAGGGTGCTTTGGCCCCAAATGGTGCAAACATCGGACTGCAGCCTCGTGTTGAATGGGGAGCTGATGATCGTTTCCATGGTGTAAACAATCTTGATGATTAGGCCGTGGTTATAAACAGCCATCCTGAACTGGCTTAACCACATATGGCTTTGATCTTGACAAGTGAGGGGTTCATAGTATAACATGGAGAGAGAATAACAGGACTCATCAGTTCAATTGTTCCTAAATGCCTACTACTGGGCAAAAAAAAAAAAAAAAAAATCCCATCATTTAGTACATGTTAGACCTGCTATGGGGCTTCCCAGGTGGGTCAGTGGTAAAGAACCCACCTGCCAATGCGAGAGCCACAGGAGACGTAGGTTCGATCCTTGGGTTGGGAAGAAGTCCCCGTGGAGGAGGATATGGCAACCCACTCCACTGTCCTTGCCTGGAAAATCCCATGGACAGAGGAGCCTGGTGGGCTCCAGCTCATGGGGTTGCAAAGAGTTGGACATGACTGAGCGACTAAGCACACACGCAGAGCTGATATGATACAGTTTGATGCTATAGGCTGTATATGACACCGACAGGACCCCTTGTGTTTATAATGAACATGATAAACCTACTGTGTTTTATTAAGTGTGGCTCAGTCCGTCCCCAGAGTTTCGGGCCCAGACCTGTGGCCTCTGACTTCAGGGACAGCAGTGAGGGGTGTCTCCTGCTACAGCTGAGCCCCTGACCAGGGCTCCCACCATATTTGGAACGTGGTCTGGGTCCCCTATTGTGATCCTGTCCTTGGCACCGCTGTGATGCTGGTTGGCAGGGGTCTGTACCTGCTCATATGCACCGCCACCTCCCAAGGACCGAGATGACCCAAGAAATGGGGAAAGAAAGCCTGGAGGTCCAGTACCTCACAACCCAGAATCCTGACTGTTGGAAACAAGCACGCTCATCCTAAGAAGCACTGGGTCTGCTGGAGCCGAACGTGTGGGCTCAGCTGCTCAGTCTTGTCCGACTCTTTGCAACCCCATAGACTGTAGCAAGAATACTGGAGTGGGTTGCCATTTCTTACTCCGGGGGATATTCCAGACCCAGGGATCAAGCCTGCATCTCTTGAGTCTTTCACATTGGCAGGTGGACTCTTTACCCCGTGCCACCTGGGAAGCCCCAAGGTTTCAAAGCTGGAGGTTTGATAATTTCATACCTGTGTGAGGATCTGTTTGCAGGTAGCCTTGGCTTTTTGCTGTCTGGATGGGAACTTCCCAGAGGACCCAGGTCCATTCTGGCTGATAAATTATTGGTAGATTTGACTCATCTAGAAAGCCAGGTCCAGCATCGTGACAGGCAGGGCATAAACAAGGCTGCACGGTGGACATTCTGAACCGAGATCATGAAAGGAAGGACAATTGTCTTCAGTGGGCACTGCTCTCCCCTGCTGACGGCTCACATCCTACATCGGGTAATGAACCATTATCAGGAAAGAAAGGCGGAATTAGCCTGCCATGGAAAGTTGCTTATAGCTCAGGCATATCTGTCCAAGGAAGGCGCTTTCTCTCTTCCGGGAAAGCTGTTGGATTATGAGACACTTGGCATGACAGCTGTATAGGTGTGTCTCCTCAGGACCAGCAGCTCTATAATCAGCAAATACCTAGAATCACGCAGATCTTACCTGTTAACTTGGAGGGAAGTTGGAACCGCTTCGTTGAGTTAATGATGTCGCACAGGTGGAGAGGGGAACCTGACCTCATCCGGAGGAGGTGGTCTTTCCTGATTCCTGGTGAAGTCAGGTTGACCCGTGTTTATTGGCATTTTGGCTACCACGTCCCTTTTCTAGGACAGAGGCAAGAGCCAAAAGGGACCTGGGCCAAAGCCTTGTCAGAATGACTTGGAATATCTCCTCCCCAGTCTCTTCGTGGGTCTATTTCCTCTTGGACACAAGCGGGTGGGGTGTGGGTAGAAGGATGAGGGAGGTGAGGTTGATGAGAAATCCAGGCTCTCAGGACACCATTCACCCCACACACAGGTTGACCTGGGATGAATCTTTAGCTCCGTGCTGGCTTCTGAGTGGAAATCTATATCTTGCCTGTTCTCCTCTGTGCAACCCTGTATTCTTTACTCGTGAATATTGATTGCATATAAACAAGCTTTTCGCCCTGGGCCTGGTTGAGGCACCAATTAGACCCTAGCTCTAATGCCGCCTGCACGGGACTCTGTATGATAATGTATATGAGATTTGTTCCAACCTGCAGTCTTTTTTGGAAAGGAAAGAAGCTCTATCCTGAAGAATTTATTGGAAACCCCTTCTAACACAAAAATTAGAGTCGTGTGAGCTTCTCTAGATGAAACAGCACTTCATCAGGATGTCTTAACTTGTCATTCCTGGGCCCCATTCTGTCTCCTCTCCCATGCCCAGTTTTGGCTTAATGAAATAAGTCACTTTTTGAGAGGAGAAGGAAGATTTTCTCAGGCAGTGTTCTGGAACCCTGAAGAGAAAGATTGAGTCACGTGGTTTATTTTCATAAAGACTGAACAGATAGTCTGATGGGTATAGGAGGACTTCCCTCATTTTGGATCTTTGTGTTTATTTTATGTTGATAAACCTTAAAAAGAAAATATTTTAAAAGTAGTCACACACACACATACACACACACACTCGGATCAAACCTGTGCTCCCTGCACTTAGAGTGTGGAGTCTTAACCATTGGACCATCAGAGACATTCCATATATTGTTAAAAATTTCCTTCATTCTGTTTTTTTTTTTAATTTCAAAAGGATGAAGACTAAGACAATACAGAGAACAATTTAACCAATAACAATGCACCTACTACCCAAAATAAACAAATATAGGTTTTCTCATAATTGTTTTAGATGTTTAAAAAACAAAAGGTAAATCTGAAGTCCCATCTATATCTAGAATAATTTTCCTCCATCCCTAGAAGCAAACTTTATCAAAACTTGAAGGGAATATCCTCTCTTCGTGTTTATCCATAATCTGCATAAGTATTGATTTGTATGTTTCAAAATTTCCATAAATGTCACTAAAATGTACACACTGTGTATATCTTTCAACAACTCTTTTAAAAATCATGCTTTTGTTTTTGGTAGCTATCCCTATGAATTCATTCATCATTTGTTTTTTGATAGTTAACCTATATTGAGCATGCATGCTAAGTCAATTCAGTCGTGTCCGATTCTTTGCAACTCCATGAACTGCAGCACGCCAGGCTTCCCTGTCCTTCCCTATCTCCCAGAGTTTGCTCAAACTCATGTCCATTGAGTCAGTGATTCCATCCAACCATCTCATCCTTTCTTGCTCCTACTCCTCTTGCCCTCCATCTTTCCCAGCATCAGGGTCTTTTTCAGTGAGTTGGCTCTTCAGGTGGCCAAAGTACTGGAGCTTCAGTTTCAGCACCAGTCCTTCAAATGAGTATTCAAGGTTGATTTCCTTTAGGATTTACTGGTTTGATCTCCTTTCTGTCCAAGGGACTCTCAAGAGCCTTCTCCAACATCATAAATTGAAAGCATCAATTCTTTGGCGCTCAGCTTTCTTTATGGTCCAACTCTCACATCCAAACATGACTGCTGGAAAAAGCATAGCTCTGACTATATGGAAATTAAAATTAGTAGGTTTAAATTTTACTAAGCATGGTGAAATTACTCACCCAAGGAGCTGTATTATATTTAAGCTCCTCCCACAAGGTATAAAGTTAACATCTATTTAACATTTCACCACATTCTCATGATTTGATATTGTGCAATTTTATCTCAGTGTCTTAATTTGCATTTCCCTGGTCATGAAGAGGATGGGGACGACTACTGATTCATATGTTCCTTGGCTGTCAGGGTCATTCTCCCTCCGTGGATTGAATTTTCTTATGCTTTTCCCTGAGCTGACTGTGGCTCAGATCATGAACTCCTTATGGGAAAATTCAGACTTAAATTGAAGAAAGTAGGGAAAACTACTAGACCATTCAGGTATGATCTAAAAAATATCCTTTATGATTATATGCTGGAAGTGACAAATAGATTCAAGGGATTAGATCTGATCGAGTGCCTGAAGAACTATGAACAGAGGCTCCTGACATTGTACAGGAGGCAGTGATCAAGACCATCCCCAAGAAAAAGAAATGCAAAAAGGCAAAATGGTTGTCTGAGAAGGCCTTACAAATAGCTGAGCAAAGAAGAGAAGTGAAAGGCAAAGGAGAAAAAGAAAGATATACTCATTTGAATGCAGAGTTCCAAAGACTAGCAAGGAGAGATAAGAAAGCCTTCCTCAGAGATCAATGCAAAGAAATAGAGGAAAGCAATAGAATGGGAAAGACTAGAGATCTCTTCATGAAAATTAGAGATACCAAGGGAACATTTCATGCAAAGATGGGCACAATAAAGGACAGAAATGGTACAGACCTAACAGAAGCAGAAGATATTAAGAAGAGGTGGCAAGAATACACTGAAGAACTTTACAAAAAAGATCTTCACGACCCAGATAATCACGATGGTATGGTCATTCACCTAGACTCAGACATCCTGGAATCCATCCAGTTGTCCTGGAATTCTATCACCTCCACTAGCTTTGTTCATAGTGATGCTTCCTAAGGCCCACCTGACTTCGAATTCCAGTTGAGCTATTTCAAATCCTGAAAGAGGATGCTGTGAAAGTGCTGCCCTCAATATGCCAGCAAATTTGGTAAACTCAGCAGTGGCCACAGGACTGAAAAAGTTCAGTTTTCATTCCAATTCCAAGAAAGGCAATGCCAAAGAATATTCAAACTACTGCACAATTGTACTCATCTCACACGCTAGTAAAGTAAAGCTCAAAATTCTCCAAGCCAGGATTCAACAGTACGTGAACCATGAAGTTCCAAATGTTCAAGCTGGATTTAGAAAAGGCAGAGGAACCAGAGATCAAATTGCTAACATCTGTTGGATCATCGAAAAAGCAAGAGAGTTCCAGAAATGCATCTATTTCTTCTTTATTGACTATGCCAAAGCCTTTGACTGTGAGGATCACCACAAAATTGTGGAAAATTCTTCAAGAGATGGGAAGACCAGACCACCTGACCTGCCTTCTGAGAAATCTGTATGCAGGTCAAGAAGCAACAGTTAGAACTGAACATGGAACAACAGACTGGTTCCAAATTGGGAAAGGAGTACATCAAGGCTGTGTATTGTCACCCTGCTTATTTAACTTATATGCAGAGTACATCATGAGAAATGCTGGGCTGGATGAAGCACAAGCTGGAATCAAGATTGCTGGGAGAAGTATCAATGACCTCAGATATGCAGATGACACCACCTTTATGGCAGAAAGTGAAGAAGAACTAAAGAACCTCTTGATGAAAGTGAAAGAGGAGAGTGAAAATTCTGGCTTAAAAGTCAACATTCAGAAAACTAAGATCATGGCATCCAGTCACATCACTTCATGGCAAATAGATGGGAAAGCAATGGAAACAGTGGCTGACTTTATTTTTCTGGGCTCCAAAATCACTGCAGATGGTGACTGCAGCCATGAAATTAAAAGATGCTAGCTCCTTGGAGGAAAAGCTATGACCAGCCTAGACAGCATATTAAAAAGCAGAAACATTACTTTGCCAACAAGGGTCCAAAAGCCAAAGCTATGGTTTTTTCAGTGGTCATGTATGGATGTGAGAGTTGGACTATAAAGAAAGCTGAGCACCAAAGAATTGATGCTTTTGACCTGTGCTATTGGAGAAGACTCTTGAGAGTTCCTTGGACTGCAAGGAGATCCAACCAGTCAATCCTAAAGGAAATCAGTCCTGAATATTCATTGGAAGGACTGATGCTGAAGCTGAAACTCCAATACTTTGGCCACCTGATGCGAAGAACTGACTCATTTGAAAAGACCCTGATGCTGGGAAAGATTGAAGGTGGGAGGAAAAGGGGACAACAGAGGATGAGATGGTTGGATGGCATCAGTGACTTGATGGACATGAGTTTGAGTAAGCTCTGGGGGTTGGTGATGGACAGGGAAGCCTGGCATGCTACAGTCCATGGGGTCACAAAGAGTTAGACACAACTGAGCAACTAACCTGATGCTTTTCCGTTTTTGTCATTTGCCTTATCTTTTTCTTAATGATTTGTAGAAACTATGAATATTAATTTTTATTAGTTGTCTGGACTGAGACCATTTCCTCCCCATCTGTTGCTTTTAATTTTGCCTAAAGGTAAAAAGCCCAAAGTGTCTTCCTTCTATCACTCAAGAAACTTAAATTTTGATAAATTTAACCTATTGATTTTTTCTGCTTAAAAACAGGTTTGTAGAAAGATTTCTTTGCAGTAGGTCATAAAATTAGTTTCTAATGCTTTCTTCTCATAATTTCTTTTCATGTTTATGTCTTTAATAAACTGAGAATTTGTTTGTATATATATATATATATATATATATATATATGTATTTATTTGTTTTGGCATGGTGTGAGCTGCTGCTATGCTAGCATCTTCCCCAGATGTCTTGCTATAGATAGACACTGTTTAAGTCACTATTGATTAAACTTTCTTTTACATTCTAACAGCTACATTTATCCTCTCGGAAGACAGTGAAAGTATTAGTTGCTCAGTCGTGTCTGACTTCCTCCACCCTGTGGATTGGAGCCCACCAGCCTTCTTTGTCCATGGAATTTTCCAGGCAAGAGTATGGAGTAGGTAGCCATTCCCTTCTCTAGGAGATCTTCCTGACCCAGGGATTGAACTTGGGTCTCCCACATTGCAGGCAGATTCTTTACCATCTGAGAGCCACCAGGGAAGCCCATTTATTCTCTTTATACACTCCTAAAACTCCCTTTAAATATATCTCAAAGCTTATAATTATTTTTTCCATTCTTCTTTTCTGTTTTATTTTTCTTTGCTTCATTTTGGAAAATTGTCCAAGCTCCATCTTCCATTTCACACATTATCTCTTTGACTAGTTGTAATCTCTTATTTAACCTATGAGTGAAAAAGTTGGCTTAAAGCTCAACATTCAGAAAACGAAGATCATGGCATCTGGTCCCATCACTTCATGGGAAATAGATGGGGAAACAGTGGAAATAGTGTCAGACTTTATTTTTGGGGGCTCCAAAATCACTGCAGATGGTGACTGCAGCCATGAAATTAACAGACGCTTACCCCTTGGAAGGAAAGTTATGACCAACCTAGATAGCATATTCAAAAGCAGAGACATTACTTTGCCAACAAAGGCCTGTCTAGTCAAAGCTATGGTTTTTCCAGTGGTCATGTATGGATGTGAGAGTTGGACTGTGAAGAAAGCTGAGCACTGAAGAATTGATGCTTTTGAACTGTGGTGTTGGAGAAGACTCTTGAGAGTCCCTTGGACTGCAAGGAGATCCAAGCAGTCCATTCTGAAGGAGATCAACTCTGGGATTTCTTTGGAAGGAATGATGCTAAAGCTGAAACTCCAGTACTTTGGCCACCTCATGCGAAGAGTTGACTCATTGGAAAAGACTCTGATGCTTGGAGGGATTGGGGGCAGGAGGAGAAGGGGACGACAGAGGATGAGATGGCTGGATGGCATCATGGACTCGATGGACGTGAGTCTGAGTGAACTCTGGGTGTTAGTGATGGATAGGGAGGCCTGGCATGCTGCGATTCATGGGGTCACAAAGAGTCACACACAACTGAGCAACTGAACTGAACTGAGTGAGTAATTTCCAGCCAATTACTGTATTTTTTATTTTTGTAAATTTTGTTACTTTTTTTTCAAAATCTACTTTTTTGGGGGTTTGTAATATGTCCTTCTTATGCCTAGACTTTATTCCTTTCTTCATCTATGTACAGTTCAAGTAAACTTAAAGTCCCACTCTTACTGATCTATTATTTGTGATTCCTTGGGCATGGCCATTTATCATGTTTGCTGATGATCTCCTAGATCATTAGATTTCTTTTAGAGTTGTGTGGACCAGGCCTTTTGCATGAACTATTTTTTCACACTGCTGGTACAAATCCTGGCTTGCAAAGGCTTTCCCATGGTAATTTTCATAGTTGCTTCTATTAGGGCAACAAGGGAAATCTCAGGACCAAATTTTTATGTTTACATCTTGGTTCAAGGATTTTGCATCATGTAGACAGTTTAAGAATTCAGATCTCATACCATCAGGCAGTGCAGTTTGGAGGATTCTATTGCTTGGGTCAGCGAGTGACGTTTTCCTAATTCTACTTTGATGTACAGGAAAGACTTACTTTTTCTGGGTCCTGTGCTGAATGTGGAGATTTGGCCTCAGTGTCAGCCTCCGTGGTGGCTTTAAAACCTCAATCTGCAAGACAGGTATCTGGTTTAGTTACTCCTGTGGCCATAGAGTCTCGACGAAAACTGCAACGTTTCTGGCACTTAGAGTTTCTCATTTGTGCTTTTGAGCTTGGCTATGTATTTTGATTTTTAAAAGTCATAAACATTTTGTAGTATTTCTGTGTTTTCAGAAGGAGGGGGGCTTCATGCATGAGCACAGTCTGCAATCTTGACCTGAAAGCCCTTCCATTTCTTTACTGGCAGCTCCCACATCACATGGGTTATACTCCAAGCATGCACTTGTAAATTAGTAATTGTGACATCAGAATATATTTTTCCATACAGGGAGAGTTGGTATGCTGATTAGATAAATGATAGTGCAAGCTTCACTGCTTAGGACAGGTGAGCCTCAAGGTCTGGGTGTCATTAGGAGAGATCCAGGTAGCTATCTCAGCATGCATTCTCCATCATTCAAAATCTAGCTTTTGGGACTTCCTTGACGGTTCAGTGGTTAAGATTCCACACTTCCAATGCAGGGGCTGCGGGTCTGAGCTCGGCTAGTGGAACTAAGATCCCACATGCCATGTATAATGGTCAAATTAAAAAAAAAAATCTAGTCTTGCAGTCTTGGAAATGCAATTTTCTTGGACACCAATTGTGGATTCACCTGTTAGGTAAGGACTCATTCCGATAGAACAGTCTGCTTTGTCAAATCAGAATGCCAATTTTATAATGTATCACGAGACTGGTAACTGCTGAAGGAATGAATGCTTAAGACCTCCTGGAGCACACTCTGTCCCTGGAGCTAATCTCTGTGGGAAGCCACGTAATAATCAGGAGTTTTCCTATGGAGCATGAAATCTAAGTAATGGGGTTTTTAATTATGTTATCTTGAAAGAGCCTCAGGAGCTGACATATGCTGAATCCATGTCTGTAACAGGGGACTTCCTTGTCAGTGAGACCATCACGTTCAAAGCCCATTTGACGAAGTGTCCTGTCCTCTGGACAGAGCTTGGGTGGTCACTGCCAGCGTTTGTTTTTCTGATTCTCTCTTTTCTACACTTCCAGGAATGACCATTTTCTTTCTTTAGATTTAATAGTTTCAGTCCAGTCTTAGACCTGGGAGCCACTGTTTTAATGTGATTTTGCAAAGCTCTTCTCTGATTCACTCTGGGTGATTTCCTAGTTTCACTTTCAGTGTGTAACCTTATTTCTGGCTTTTGAAAAAAATATTTATTTATTCATTTGGCTCTGCTGAGTCTTGGTTGCAGCATTCTGGATCGTTGATCTTTGATGTGGGATCGTTTTTTAGTTGTGGGATGTGAATTCTTAGTTGCGACATGTGAATTCTTAGTTGTGGCATGTGGGATCTAGTTCTCTGACCAGGGTTGAACTTGGGAACCCCCGGATTGGGAGTGCAAAATCTTAGCTATTGGAACACAAGGGAAGTCCTTATTTCTGACTTCTTTGTAGTGAGAAGAAGACCCACTCACAGCCAATGCCCTTCCATTCACAGCAATACTTATAACCATTATGTGTTCCCAACTTGGTATTAGAAAATTTTCAAAATTACAGCAGAGTTGGAAGAACTTTGGGAACAAAGTTCAAGAACCACTTATATGTTATATCTTTCACCTACATTTCACATTGATATTGTGTATTGTGTTTGCTTCATGTGTATAAACTTATTTTTGTTTATTTTGATGAACATGAGATATAAGTTGTAGATGTCATGCAATATAACTAATCAATAAATCAGCGTACATTTCCAAGGAACAACTACATTCCCTTATGTAACCACTGTACCATGATCACACCCAAGAAAAGATAATTAATTTATAATCCATATTGAAATTTCCCCAGTTATTCTAAGAAGATCTTTCTTACAATGACTATTCTTAGTCATCTTTTTGGGAGAAAATGCTTTCAGAGTTTGAGGTGGCAAGCACCTTAAGTTTGCACTCAACACAAGATAGGTATTATCTTCCTTCTCTGCTCCTCCCACCTCTATCTATTCTTTCAAGGGAAGAATCAGGCATGAAAAAATTATAAAAGAGGAAGAAGGGAAAGCTGATTTGTAGGTAAATGATAGAGTTATGACTTATGATCTTATTGACTCTAGCAAACAATACATACTCATCTAGGTGTTTTCCAAATACATCCAGGGTTAAGCTTTTATATTCAGGCTTGCTACTGCTGCTTCCGTTTAGTCTCTAAGTCATGTCCGACTCTTTGTGACCCCGTGGACTATAACCCCACCAGACTCCTCAGCCCATGGGATTCTCCAGGCAAGAATACTGGAGTGGGTTGCCATTTCCTTTTCCAGGGGATCTTCCCGAGCCAAGGATCAAAGCTCCATCTTCTGCTTGGCAGGCGGATTCTTACCACTGCATTACCACTTAATAGCTGGGGCCACGGGAGATCAAAACCACACTGACTAGCGATCCCAAGGCTCCATCTGCTTCACTGTTAGGTGGTCTTCCCTGGCAAGAGTTCTTTTGCCCAGTGTGACCTGGCCTCACTTCATGATGAGCCTAAAAGCCTCTACCTTTAAAGAACTGAACAGGCAGGCTTGTGAGTATCTAAGGAAATACTGTGTGTGTCCTGGATCAAGGCTGGGAAGATTTCAGGGTGCCCCTGGAGCAGCACTTGTCTTCAGATGCCAGCCTTGGCTCTTAGGCAGCTGGTAGACAGCTCTTCTTTGAAAGAGCTTCACTGTGAAGTCTGCATATTTTTTGACCTGGTTTGTTCAAAGCCCAGAAAATGCGAAGAGGCTCTTAACCTGCCTTGTGCTCTCAGGACACATGCAGGTCCTGAGCCACCAGCGGGGTAGGGCTGTACTCTGGTTCAGTGAGGAGGGAGACCACTTGCCTACACAGAGCTCAGCGATCTGAACTGAAATGAGACTATTTGTGTGTCAACATGAATTTGTTAAATTGTTCCAGGAATGTCTTGCCCAGAAAGATGAGCCTGTAAACCAATAGTTAACTTCACTGCTTGGATCAGAAAATTTCTCAAAACCAGTTTGTTCAGGCAATCATTTGCTCATCTGGGCAAATAGCACCATGATCTGACAATGGTCTACTTATCCAGACTTGCTTCAAGAACCTCACCTTTCTGTATTCATCAATCCTAAAGTATTACAACATGAAATTTTTCCTCTGCCAATCAGATCTGGGCACTCAGGGCCACCAGTCAGGCCAGGTATATTAACTGACCTCTACCCCCTGTCTTCCCTGTAGCGCTTGAACTTCTCCTAGTCATCCCCATTGAGCCAAACGATTGTGCAGACTTCCCCACAATCCCATGGACATGGTTTTTGTGTGACCTGTTGGGTAAGCAGCAGTAATTGTGATTGTGTGATTGTGTATGAATCATGCCAAAAAGGATGTGATGGTTTGAAACAACTGAGTGTGTTCTTAGACTTTTAAAACTAAAATCTTTGGATTTTTGCAAAGTGTAAAATTAAAGTCATCACTTTTGAACTCCACACAGGAAGCACAAAAGTGTTTATAAGAATTGTACAGATAGAGACATGCTTCTGACAAAATCTTCTGAACTCTTCCAAAACCGGTATTTAAATAGGACAATGATATATTTTTTCTAGAAGCTCTATTATTACACTCATGAGATGTTTTATCTAAGACAAATGTGAATCTGTTTACAAAGAAGGATATACATAAGTAAAAAAAATTATTTAACATTAAGATTTTTCTCATGAATGGATTATTTCTGTTGAACAAAATAGGTCACGGCAGGCAGTTATAGTTGGTTATAATGTAAATTTCTTCAGAGTAGTGTGTCAATTGCAAAAAATGGTTATGAATTCTTCTCATCACTGCATCCATGTCCTCCCTACATGGAATCTGTGATTCTCTTTGGCCAACGCAATGTTGGCAAATGAGATGCAAACAGAAGCTTGAAAAGTACTTGCATATCTCTGGATAAACTACAACCACCACCATGTGAAAAAGCTAACTGACAGGTTAGCCTGTCGGATAATGAGACACACAGGTACTGTTACCCTTATCACTCATGCTGACAGCCAGCTCAACCATCAAACATGAGAGTGATGTCATTATGGACCAGTCGATCTCAGAGGTATGAGCAACCTTAACCAAAGAGTAGCTGGAGAACCTTCCCTTGATGCCTTCCTGGAAATTAGATGTGATATGGGAGGCAGAGCAGCCATACTGTATCCATGAGGCAAGAAGCATTCACTAAGGGACAGCTGAGCAGAAAGATAAGCAGAAACTAGGGTCTCTGATGGCATCATGGAGCTATAGCATTAGCCTTGGAAACCCTACTTCTGGACTTTGTGTCATATGAGAAAAAGAAAATGTGATTTTGTTCAGCCAGGGTATGTAGGTTGGGTTTCTGTTGTGATATTCCTATCTGAAAAACTGGTGAATTAAAAATAGTTTTCTCTGCAGAAGCTTCTGTAAGAGCTCTTCTCCACCTCCATGCCCACCAATTCTGACAAAGTAATGGAGAGTGGGGGAGCTGTGGATTGGCAACAGGCAGAAGGGCTTTCTGGATTAACCAGTAAAATCGGAAGGGCTTTCCAGATTGAACATGAGGTCAGTTACCGGAAAGTGGGTTCAGTTCAGTTCAGTTGCTCAGTCGTGTCCGACTCTCTGTGACCGCATGAATGGAAGTATGCCAGGCCTCCCTGTCCATCACCAACACCCGGAGTTCACTCAGACTCACGTCCATCGAGTCAGTGATGCCATCCAGCCATCTCATCCTCTGTCGTCCCCTTCTCCTCCTGCCCCCAATCCCTCCCAGCATCAGAGTCTTTTCCAATGAGTCAACTCTTCGCATGAGGTGGCCAAAGTACTGGAGTTTCAGCTTTAGCATCATTCCTTCCAAAGAAATCCCAGGGCTGATCTCCTTCAGAATGGACTGGTTGGATCTCCGTTACTTACCCTGGAAACCAAAATAAAATACGGCCAGAAGCTGCTAAGGCCAGTAGGTGTGGAGCAGGAAGCAGAGGACGAAGAGAACAATGGATGGGCTTGTGAGAGGATGGTGTCTGGGGAAACACCTGGAACAGGTGTAATAAAGGTCAAGATCATCTTAACTGTAGGAAAGACAGCACGGTAAGTGGGGACTTAGCAGACTGAAAGGCAGGAGTCTGGGCCAGATTCCCGACTCTGGTTTGTAGAGTTGAAATGGTCGATTTCCTGGCCTGTGGAAGGGATACTCAGCTGCTTCAAGACTGTTCCTGGGAAAACGGCTGGAGTGAAATACCTCCTCCGTGTTCCCTGTCAGCTTGGATTCCAGAACACACGTTTCCCAAACACCTGAGCTTCTGGCTTTGCCTCCGGCTCCCTCTTCCCTCCGCCACTTCGCAGTGCCCAGGTCCCCTCCATCTGCATTTGGCTTCCCGAAATACAGCCGCCCTTCACCACTGGGCCTCCGTGATTTACAGCCTCTGAGCATCACTGCGGAGCAAATAAGACAGTCTTCATTTTCACAGCTGACACAAGAGGAGCAGGAAAGTCAGTCTCCGAAGTCAGACTCAAGGGCCTCTTGATTAAGAGGTAAATTGCAGATGTGATTTACTCAATTTGAGCGTGGGGAAAACAAAGGAGGTGGAAGATAATGTGATTGGCAAACTCACGTTTCCATGTCTCGCGAGAGCACAGCAACTCGCACGGAGGCTGTGCGGAGTCTGAACTTGGGCGTGGCCGGGGGAGGAGCAGCTCTGTGACTGATGGACTCACTTGGGTCTGTTTCGGGGAAGGGTGAGTTGGGGAACTCTCCTTAGGTCCGTTTTAAGTCATGTCAGCAGGATAAGTGGCGAAGGAAATGGCAACCTACTCAAGTATTCTTGCCTGGAGAATCCTGTGGACAGAGGAGCTTGGTGGGCTGCTGTCCATGGGGTCGCACAGAGTCGGACACGACTGAAGCGACTTAGCATGCATGCATGCATTGGAGAAGGAAATGGCAACCCACTCCAGTATTCTTGCCTGGAGGATCCCAGGGACAGAGGAGCCTGGTGGGCATCTATGGGGTCGCACAGAGTCGGACATGACTGAAGCAACTTAGTAGTAGCAGCAGCAGGATAAGGGGTGTGATCAGAAGTATGAGTTGGGGGACATCTTGGAAGGAACAGGAATTCAGAGACAAGAATTCTGGTCTTGATTTTGTCACATGTTGTGGGAGTCTCATGCCAGGGCATATAAAAATGAGTCTCTGGTGACTCAGACTGTAAAGAATCTGCCTTCCAATGCAGGAATCTTTCCTGGGTTGGAAAGATTCCCTGGAGGAGAAAATGGCAACCCACTCCGGTATTCTTGCCTAGAAAACCCCATGGACAGAGAAGCCTGATGGGCTACAGTCCAGGGGGGTGGAAGGAGTCGGACACGACTGAGCAACTAGCACTTTCTTACACTTTCAGCTTCTTTACCTAAAAATGGATTGGGACTAAATTACACAAAGGTCCTTTGGACTGTCTTATGCAAGAGTGAGAGGTGAATAAAGAGGTCTAGTGAGTTTAGAAAATATTTTTGATCAATTTTAACATGAAGAGCAGCTGAGAACAAACCAGGAACTGGAGGGCAATGTGGAGTCAGGATAAGATATCTTTACAGTGGAAGATAATAGAGCACTTTATAGAAAGATAAAGGATCACTGTAGTAATAAAGTCCTAGAGTGATGAAGGGGAGAGGATGTACAGCTCAAGTGGGCTTTGATAGGATCAAGGATGATTCATCTCCTGTAACTGGATGGGAGGCAGAGTATTTGGACACAAATGCCAAGTAGGCGGCTGGGTTTGATAATGGGAGAAGGAAGTTGTTTTCTCATCTGATAGTTCCTATTTTCTCAAAGAATCACAAGATGATGCTGGAAGCCCAGGTGGTAGGGAGGTATTTGGGGGGGTTTGACAAGGAAGAAGTCATGATAGCATCTCAGAAAGTAAGCAAGTGAAATGACTGGGGTCCTAGGGCTGGTTGTTGGTGAGATGAGTGAATGAGTGAAAGTCATTCAGTTATATCTGACTGTTTGCACCCCCATGGACTGTAGCCTGGCAGGCTGCTCTGTCCATGGGATTCTTCAGGCAGGAGTACTGGAGTGGGGTGCCATTTCCTTCTCCAGAGGATTTTCCTGATCCAGAGATGGAAACCAGGTCCCCTGCATTGCAAGCAGATTCTTTACTGTCTGAGCCACCAGGGAATCCCCCGTTGGTTTGAGGTACATGGTCACAAATTGAAAGGCAGATGAGTTAGCATGATTGTGGGATTTCTCCTCCAGTGATCTGCTTTCTGAGTGCAGGCAGATGAGACCTGAGAGTGAAGCATCTTGAGAGATAATGTTTGTAAAGAGGTCTTTAGAGTAGGGGACACACAGAATCTAAATTGTGTAAAGAGGAAAGTGAAAACTTGAGATCATGAAAAGATGTTTGGAATGAATGAATTTAATGGAATTAATAAAATTGGTGGGCTGGAGTTCTGAAGGAAGTGTGTAGAAGGTGGTGAAGAAAGCACATCGTTGTACAGGATTTGAACTCCTTTCGTTGTGATTTGTTTTGCATGTTGAAGATGGATTCTTGTGAGCCTAAGGACAGTGGTCCAGTCCATGCCCCTTCTTTCTCCTCAGTTTTACAGTCTTCATGTAGTTCTGGTGAATAAGTGAACAAGGGGGCGGATTCGTGTAGCTCATTCTCACTATTGCAGGTTGAAGTCAGATCCCATGTCCTACTTACCAAATGTGGTAGTGTCTTAACCACTGGAGCAGCAGGGAAGCTTGTCCCCACATATATGTGTTTTTGCTGCATCTGTGCTCAGCCGTGTCTGACTCTTTTAGAGCCCGTGGGCTCTAGTCTGCCAGGCTCCTCTGTTTATGGGATTTTCCAGGCAAGAATACTGGAGTGGGCTGCCATTTCCTCCTCAAGGGGATCTTCCTGACCCAGGGATTGAACTGGTGTCTCCTGCGTCCCTGCATTTGCAGCTGGACTCTTTACCACTGTGCTACCTGGGAAGCCCACATGTGTTTTCCAAAGGCTTATTTTTGTTGGATTAAGTGGAGAATCAGCGGTTTTCTCTGTTCTTTCTTTATGATTTCCTAGTCTGTACCACTGATTGGTGAGGGGTGTGTGTTGGCTGCTGATAATCCAAGCCTGGTGTAGGTAGAGATGGACCCATTTTAGGTAAGCAAGTGGTGTCACCTCCCCAGCCCACAAAGAACCCAAGATCTAAACAACAACCCTGATAGGAAGGGCATTAGGGCACATAGGTTGCTGCCATTACACGGATGAGGTCACAGTCCTGGAAAGGTTAATACCTGCCCTATTTTAGGAAGAACACCACCACTGACTGTTACCGAAGACTGAAACCTTGAAGTCATCCTCGGTTTCTGCCATCTCTTTCACCTTCCTCCAAACATCAGTCACTGTCTTGAATGAATAAATGAGCAAATGAATGAATGAGCTTACAACTTCAGTGTAGATTTTGTTGAGGTGGATAAAATATTACTGTCTCACTTCTTTCCATTCCCACTGCCAAATGAGAGACTAATTCACTTTAATAATTATACAGAGCTAAATAAATGTTTCAGGATGAGCATGTATGTTTACTTCATAAATTGCTTACAAACTTAAAAGTATTTTAATTACACTTGATAATGTATCGCAAGTTATTTAAACAGCATGAATTCATGGGCAGCACATCATTCATTGTATAAGTAATTTGGGGGTTATTATCTATACATATATTGGTTCTTTCTACTCAAAAATACTACATACGCATCCTAAATTTTAATTATTATAAAAAAGATACCCAAACATTGTTGACATAAATATGCCTGATTAACCAGTACAGGGTTACGTAAATAATCTGAAGCAAACTAAATTGATAATTATGGACTAATTATGAAATTGTAATTTAAGTAGCAGCAACTGAAAATCATGACTAATTCAAGGCAGTTTTGAGGACACATTCACACGGATGTCCTTTCAGAAAATTGTTGAGTTGGAGGGAATTTATGGATCGTAAACTCTGTATGTCTGTGTATGCTCTATTTTCCAAAATGGACACTGCAGTATCTCTGGTCCCTTGAACTTTGTGATCACCTTGACCAATAGAATTTGGGAGAAATGATATTATGGGTCTTTGAAGACTAGGTCATAAAAGGCGATGTGAGCCTCTCTCTCAGAATTCTTGCCATTAGTGCATTAAGCCACTGAGTTTTAGAGTAATTTGGAACACACACACATCTAGAAGCTTTGCAGGTATGACCTGGTCCCGATGACAAAACCTCGCAATAGAGAACTGAATTAGAATCTTTGGAAACTGTCAATAATGCACAAATTTTTAGTTTATGACTTGTGTCAATCATAAAAATTATCTTCAGAGTTCAGCATCTAGAAAGGAGGCTCCATATACACATAAAAATGAATGAATATGGAATCGAAAGCAGTTTTCCAGTAAAAAGCATGGTGCTGTATGTGTGTGCACTCAGTCGTGTCTGACTCTTTGCGGTCCTATGGTCTGTAGCCAGCCAGGCTCCTCTGTCCATGGGATTTGCCAGGCAAGAATACTTGGAGTAGGTTGTCATTTCCTCTTCCAAGAGATCCTCCCGACTCAGGGATCAAACTCACAGTCTCTTGCATCTCCTGCATTGGCAGGCAGATTCTTTACCACTAGCACTACCTGGGAAGCCCACCACAGGGACTTATAATTTTTGCATCTGTTCATAATTCCTTAAGAATCCTATGGACCACCAGTACGATATGGACAATTCATTGTGAAACAGCAATCAATATAGATAACTCTCAAATCAAGACCTCTATCTCTGGCCTCTACTAAGATCTCTGTTCATGAATCTCTATAATCACTCCTTACCCATAGTTTCCATTATGCTTATTTGTTTTATCAGAAAACAATCTCAGACTTACAGGAAAGTACTGGGAATAAAGATTAGAAACTCCCATGGAGCCATTGCTGTAATTACACAGATTAGTGTTTAACCAACTTTATTGCATGTTTGAAATATCTTTCAAGAGCTAACATTAAAGGTACGGTTCAAGCCTTCTTTGAGTCCTTCTGACCTCATTTCCTCTGGCTTTCATCAGAGCTGTGGACTATTCTGAAATTGCTCTGTTTCCTTTTCATTCAAGGGCTTCCCAGGTGGCGCTAAGGGGTAAAGAATCTACTTGCCAGTGCAGGAGACATAAGAGACACAGGTTTGATCCCTGGGTCAGAAAGATTCCCTGGAGGAGGGCAGTGGCAACCTACGCCAGTATTCTTGCCTGGAGAATCCCATGGACAGAGGAGCCTGGTGGGCTACAGTCCACGGGGTCATAAAGTTGAACAACTAAAGTGGTTTAGCATACAAGCAAACTTTCGTTAGCCTCTCTCAGAAGGTAGATGGAACCCATCCATTTTCTCTTAAAGGAAGAGACAGTTTTTTGAATCTTTAGACTTTAAATGCACAGTTCAGTTTTAACTCGCTGCTTTGCTCAGTCCTGAACACCTATTCTCAGTCCCCATGGAGGAATTAGAACCCAAGGCACTGGGCCTTATACTCTGGGCAAGAAACCAGTGGTTCCTTATAGAGTCAGCTTGATTTTCCATTCTATTTTTAATTTTTCTCAAGGTTTTTGGCAGTTGAAGCTTTTACTTCTTTAGTTTTGAACCCACCTCTGCACTATGTATTTTGTCATGATATTGCATGCAAAATTCCTATTTGTTTTGGCAAGGGTGGGGCTGGCTTGTGTCAGCTCAGCACACATAATACCACAAGCCATCCCTGCCATGTTTATATTTGCATGTTCACATTGGCACCACCATGTTAATCACCAGCTAATTGGAAAGAAAGCCTGAAGCTTTCACAAAAGTTAAAATAAAACCAACCAACCAAGAAAAAAAAAATGTTCAAACCAGTTTGTTGGTTACGATAATTGAGCTGATAGATCTGAGCATCCTGGGTGATATATAATGCCCTTGTTTTTGCATCAAATATTCCTGAATCTAAATCTTGGCTTGGCTATTCACTGGTAGCATAATTCTATTACCTCTCTGAAACTTACCTTCCTAATCTATCGAATGAAAATAACACTTACCTCCTGTGTTTTCAGTAAGAATTTAAAAGATTTATATGTGTAAAAGTTCTCAGAGTACCTTTATATTTATGTTAAATTTTTATTTACTTAGCAAACTCACCCATTCATCTCAGTTTTTTAAACTATGATACCTTTCTATGGTAAGTCCCCTACATATGAACCTTCAAGTTTCAAACTTGCAAATATGTGAACGTGCCTATGTATGCCAGCCATTGTACTGTACTACTGTATTCTTCAAGGTATTATACTGTAAGATTAAAAATGTTTTCTTTATTTTTGTGTGTTTGTTTTTATGTACATATTATTTGTGTGAAAAGTATTATAAACCTATTATAG